>NC_137811.1:31478329-31536601 GCF_963921795.1 Nannobrachium achirus | reverse complement strand
ACGACATATCGTCGTTGTCGGGTGCCTCGCATCGCGAGGCGTTGTGTGCTTGTAGATCTGCTATTTTCACTAGTTTTGTGCGACAGTCTGGTATGGTGAAGCAGAGCTTTACTTCACGAAAAAAACATACACATTTGAAAAAATTTGAGATATGAGGTTTCTGCCAGACATTGACGATATGTGCATCCTCCTGTATTCTGTTTCTTTTCCATTCCCATACGCGCCCATCCCCTCACCCTCACCCCTAGAACCTCATCCTCCCTCTCTCTCGCTCTCTCTCTCTCTCTCCCTCGCTCTCTCTCTCTCTCTCTCTCTCCAGCCCTATCTCATGCCGACCCCGCCAGGCCGCCATCCTGACTACTGAGGAGGGAGGTTAGGAATTAGGTCATAGCATCCCACTCCTCTAATTAGGTGTTCTGAGTTAATGTGTGTCTGTCCGTGTATGTGTATGTGTGCGTGTGTGTGCGCGTGTGTGCGTCAGAACGCCCGTTGCTCCTAATCCGCATATGGCCTCTATGGTAATGGGTCCTGGGAAGATGTAGTAACCCACATTTCTGTTACCCCCAACCCAACCCCCCAATCTACAAGCTTACAATGTGTCGCGTTGCAGTGCGGTGAAGAGATTTGGTGTGGAGGAGGAGGGGGGGGGGGGGGAATAAAGAGGGCGCCTAGTACAGACCCCTGGGGAACTCCGGTCAATGGAGTATAAAGGTTTTTTTTTGGTGTGGTTTAAGGAGAATGGTCAGCGTCTGACTCACGCTGGAGAGCCTGCATGTGAAATGTCAACATTCCCACAGAACAAGTTCTTGTTGACAGAAAACACTTACGTTACTGATGTTTAAAAAGAGAGAAATAAAACAGTGTTGAATAGTAAAAATGGACTGAAGTGGACCCAGACATTAACCCTTCACAATGTTCACATAGCACCTAAATAAGGAAGAGTCAGTGGGTGGACAATTCGTAGGTCATCATATCGGTATCGGCCGATGTTGGCCCTAAAATGCAATATCGGTATCGAACCAATATCGAAATAATACATATATAATAGTTTTAGCAGATATTTAATTTTATAATAATTATGTTTGAATGTGAAGCTGAAAAGGCCTATTGTGACGATGAAGGCTCCAGATTCAGGTTTTCTGGGGAAGCTTTCAAAAGGGTCAACAAGTTGGAAAACGTTAAATAAAAATACTACATTCACGGCTGTTTCTGTTGGGATATGGGCCAACATTTCAGTAACGGTGCATCCCTAGTTTTGGAATAATAGCTTTTTCAAATTCAGTGTTTGTATGCCTTTTTCAGAAAGGACAACATTTTAACTTGTTTTATACAGATATTCGACATTGATAAATATCGTTATCGACCATGACCGCAATGTTGACATCGGTTATCGATATCGGCCACAAATGTCACATCGGTGCATCCCTATAAAAATCACCCTCCTCTTTCCTTAAGGGTTCGTTGATCAATTCTGATTTTTTATCACAATGTTTTTTATCACAATGTTTTTTTATCACAATGTTTTGTGTTGTTCTGAGCCTTTAAGTTATAGTTCTTTCTTTCTATTCCTCACTCGTACTTGTGACAGAGACGATATATCGTCACTGTCGGGCAGAAGCCTTGTATCTCCAAGTTTCAAATGTGTACGTTTTTTTCCTAAAGTAAAGCCTTGCTTCATCTTAAAAGACTGTCGCACAAATCTAGTGAAAATAGCAGATCTACAAGCACACAACGCCTCGCACCGCGAGGCTTTGCGTGCTTGTAGAGCAGCTATTTTCACTATGTTAAATCATTTTTCAAACGACAAATAGAAAACGAACGGTTTTGGACATACAAGGTTTCCACCTGACAACAACGATATGCGTCGGCATTTGAGGTTCTAGATGTGAACAACGCGTTAAGGGTTAATTGATCGATGTTTTTTATCCCAATGTTTTGTGTTGTTCTGAGCCTTTAGGTTAGTTCTTTTTATCCTATTCCTCGCTCGTACTTGTGGGTCCACTGTTGCTCTCTCTCTCGGAGTCAAAGCGAAACAACTTCTTCCCTGCCTTGTTTCTGTGTAGGGGGTACGGGAGGACATGGAAGGGAGGAGGTTCAGGTTGTTGCAGATTTAATGCACAACGTTTGTTCCTTCTTTTCCCCCTCTCCTCATCTCTGCTGCTTCCCACACGGTTTGTACCTTCATTTATGTGAACGAGGGGAAGATGTGTATTCATAAAAGCATAAGTGAGTCTCTCTTCTTTTTTTCCCTTTTTTTCTTTCTCTCTTTCTTTCCTTAAATAGCCTGGGAAGATTTACAGTAGAGTAGCTCGGCGGGGGTAATCACCCAGCAGCACCTCCAGTAGCAAGAGAGGGCAGAAAGCACAGCATGAGAGCAAAGATGCTTCGCTTATTGCGCGTCGCGTGAGAGCGCCGCCGCGCGACGAGAATAGCCGGCCTACGAGCTTTTATAGATCGGCTGTTTTCGACACCGTCGCACGACAAAGTGTAAATCAGACTATAGCAGCAGCTAGAGAGAGAGAGAAGTGCATGTGTTAAGGTGTATGTTTTCTTGTGCGTATGTGCGTGTATTGCATGTAGGGATGGGACGATACACGATGTTATCGTTTATCGTGATAAAAAACAGTCACGATAATCATATAGTGGAGATTTAATTTATCGCGATAATGTTCTCCGTCAATTCCGGATCAATTCACCTTTTATTTGCCAAGCTGCATAACCGGTACCACTTAAACCCTCTATGATTGATAAAAGGAACTTATAATATATGATAGTCTTTTTTTCAATCTACAAGCTTCTACGAGCTTCTACAAGCTTGCGTTGTGAGCTTGTAGATCAGCTATTTTTTGGCAAATGTTCCACCCCAGGATAATGGATTTTGAATATCGTGGATTTCTTTTGTCACAATAATTGTGATATGACATTTTCAAATCGTCCCATCCCTACTTGCATGTGTGTGTGTGTGTGTGTGTGTGTGTGTGTGTGTGTGTGCTTGTGTGGGTGTTCAGGCATGCGTGCGAGAGCGATCCAAGCATGTATGTGTGTGTGTGTATGTGTGTGTGTGTGCGCGGCGAGGGGAGTCGAGCGAGAGAGTGCGTGTTTCGTGTGTGTGGGTGTGTGTGTGTGGGGGGGGAGACAGAGTGCAAAAAGATAGAAAGCGCGGGGGCTAGCCTTAATTAAGTTTTCAGGAGGCTCTTAAAAGGTCACGCCGTGCCAAACCCGCCCCTCCCCCCCCCCCCCCCCCCCCAACGCCCTGCCGAAATTTTTCACTCGTCCCCACTCTCTCTCTCTCTCTCTCTCTCCCCTTCTTCTTCTTCTTTTCTCCACCATCATCGCTTCGCTCCTCTGAACCCCCCCCCCCCCCATCTATCCAGCCATCAGCCCCCCATCTGTGTCCATTAGCCATTCATGAACACACTCATTAGGGGTGGGGGGGAGTCGGGGGGGGGGGGGGGGGAGCGATTGTGTTCGCTAGTCTGCGGCTGAAGCGTGCCGATTAATATTTCAGCGTCTCCCGTCGCGGAGAGGAGAGAGGCTGAGAGCGAGTTTGGCCCGCTCACCGGCAGAGAGAGATAGACGGAAAGAGAGAGGTTTAATACCCCCCCCCCCCCCCCCCTCTCTCCCCCGCCCCTCCCCTCCCCTGCTTCTGATGCAGTGCCTCCACCATTTACAGTATAGCTACCCCCCCCCCCACACTCTCTCTCTCTCTCTCTCTCTCTCTCTCTCTCTCTCTCCTTCACTCTCTCTCTCTCTTTCTCTCTCTCTCTCTCTCTCACACACACACACACACACACACACACACACACACACACACACACACACACACACACACACACACACACACACACACACACACACCAGACCCTAACTCAAACTGACTTAATTGGGCTCTTTTTGTTTCGGGAAATAGAGGGGAGCGACGGGGAAAGAGGAGGGGCGAGTCCTGTCTTTTCTTGTTCCCCCCCCCCCGCCATCCCTCCATTCCTCCCAGTTAGGCAAGAGTATCTCTTTCTCTCCCTCTCTCTCTCTCTCTCTCTCTCTCCCTCTCTCTCTCTCCGTCTGTACCCCCTCCTCTCTCTCTCATTAGTTCACATAGTGGTAGACAAGCTACCCTGAAATAAGGGGGGGAATTGCATTTCTGCATCTCTTCTCCCCGTCCCGACACACACACATACTGCACGCACGCACGCAGGGGTGTCACACAACATCCTGGGCCCTGGGTACAAGGATTCACTCACATTTTGTGCTTTAACTATTGAAAAATAGCAGATCTACAAGCTCGCAGCGCGGCACTCTATTTTTGTAAAATCGTGAAAATTCGTGTGGAGTCTGAATATTTAAAATCCTTCTTAGGTTTTTTTTAACAACCTATTTCTATGTCAGTGGTGCTCAAATATCTTCATGTGAAGGACCCCCAAAATGATATGTATTTGGCCACGGACCCCCCATCTCAAAATATTTAGTTCCAGGGACCCTCCCAGAAGCAAAATTTGAGTTACAAATGTTCGCTTAAAAAGTACATATTAAGGGGGAACGGTGGCGCAGTGGTTAGCACTTCGCCTCACAGCTAGAAGGTCCTAGGTTCGATTCCCGCCGGGGGAAGCTGTGGGCGCTGGGGGCGTATTCTTCCCTCCGCGTCATCAGCGCCCACACACCCTAGGTGGGGTTGGCGATAGGGCCTTTCTGTGTGGAGTTTGCATGTTCTCCCCGTGTCTCCTAGGGTAGATGCCCTCACAAAAAAATGCAGTATTCCCGGTTTCTATACTACCTCCCCCTAGCCAGCCAGGTGCTCCCCAATTCCCCTGGCGCGGCAGGGGGAGAGCGGAAACCAGGACTACAGGTTAGGTAGTTGGCACTGGGTGAGAAAATGGGTTGCAAAAAACGTGGGATAAAAATATAGTTAAAAAAAAAAGTACATATTATATTCAAAGATTTGCACACATTTCAAAAATAGCAGATCTACAAGCTCACAGCGCGGCACCGAGTGCCGCGCTGCGAGCTTGTATATTTGCTATTTTTCAATAGCTAAAGTATAAAATAATGAAGGCCCCTCTACCTTGGGCCCTGGTAACTCAGTCCTACTTTTCCCCCCCCTTGTGACGCCCCTGCACGCACGCACGCATGCATGCGCGCAAGCACACACACACACACACACACACACACACACACACACACACACACACACACACACACACACACATGCAGAGACAGATGCACAAACACAGAGTTCATTCAGACCAGATCAATACTCCTCGGCGTTCATAGACCGGTACTTGAAATATGAGAATTTGAAGCAGCCGGGGTTATCAGGGGTTATCAGCCGCTCGATACACCAGGCACGCAAGCTCCTGAATACATAAAACACCTTGACCCTGTGAGTCCAGCATCACACGCACACACTCTCACACACACACACACACACACACACACACACACACACACACACACACACACACACACACACGTTTGTTTCACTGTACTCGTGAGGACGTCCTCGTCGTTTTATGACGGCGAAAGAAAAGGTTCTTTTCCGCTTAACTGGAGCTCAGTTAGTCTGTTCTTGAGAGACTACCATGTCAGTGGTTCTCAAACCTTTTCACTTGAAGGACCCCCAAAATGATATGTATTTGGCCACGGACCCCCCATCTCAAAATATTTAGTTCCAGGGACCCCCCCCAGGGACCACCCCCAAAAACGTTCGCTTTAAAAATACATATATTCAAATATTTGCACACGTTTTCACGACTTTTTCAAAAATAGCAGATCTACAAGCTCGCAGCGCGGCACTCGGTGCCGCGCTGTGAGCTTGTATATCTGCTATTTTTCACTGGTTAAAGCTGGTTTAACCAGTGGTTTATGACAGCGATTTTTGTTATGAATGCCGTTTCTGTCGAATGAAATATAGCCCTGGTCCTTAAATGATCATCCCTACAACATGATCATCAGTGTACAGAAAGTGTTAGAATTGTGTTTTTATGTGGCCACACCCACCTGTTCATTAAGTTTACCCGGTTTTCAGGTTGGCCGCACCCACAGTGTTGCTGTATGGTAAAAAGGGGAGGAGATGATTTTATGATTGTTTTTCAAAATGGTAAAAAAAGGGTCAAAAATTGCAAAAAGGTTTAGGGATAAAGGGGTAAGGTGACACGCAAGATAGAGCCTTGCATGTCTAATCATAACCCTAACCCCATCCTGGATCTCGTCACTGTCCGGCACCACTTATCTTTTTTCGTAAATTAAGCCCTGCCTCATCGGCCATTTGAAAACAGCCGATCTACAAGCTCACAATGTGTCGCATCTGCTATTTACAAAAGATTCTTATACATTTGAAAACTTGTCAAATGTCACATTCTCCATAATGAATACTGTTGGTACTTTAAAGGAGTAGTTCACCCCCAAAATGACTTTTTTTCCTACTGAACTCAAGTCTCCATGGCGTGAGTATTCAATAGGAAAAAAAAGGCATTTTGGGGGTGAACTACTCCTTTAAGTACATTTTGAAGCCAATACGTTTGTACTTTTACTCAATTCAATTTTGAATTCCAGACTTTAACTTTTAACAGTGTGTTTCTACATTGCAGTATTGATACTTTTAAAACATTTACATTTTCTACCACTGGTTGTGGGGACCTTTGGCCCTCACATGCATAGTAATACAGTACACACACAAGCACGCACGTGTGCGCGCACGCACACACACACACACCCACACACGCACACATCCTTTCACAGCCTGTCACAGAATCTGAGCTGGAGACATGAGCGAGGTGATGCAAGTGTGTGAACACATTTGGATTGTTTTGATGGGAGCATACAGCATACGTACACTGCAAAATCCTCAGTGTACATCTCACTCCCAGGGATGTGCAGGTCTGGTTGCATCCATTCTGTACATTCTTACAGTTATGGATAAATGAAGACTGACGATTCCACTGTGAATAATAGTATAGGCTTTAAAAGGATAGATCACCCAAAAAAATAACTTTTTTTCTTATCGATATCTGTGTTTTTGTTCGTTTTTGTCACATTACTAAGCCAATAATTTGATGACCAGCAGTGTTTCTCTATGGAGACACAAAGAGCCTGCTTTGTTCCCTATATGGAGACACAAAATAAACTCAAATTATTGGCTTAGGAATGCGACAAAAATCTAAAAAATATTCTCCAAAAAAAGTCTCCATGGGAAGAGTAATCGATAGGAAAAAAAGGCATTTTGGGAGTGAACTATTCCTTTAAGGCAGGGGTCTTCAACGTTTTCAGGCCAAGGACCCCTTAGTTGAGAGAGAGAGAGGTGAGCTTGTAGATCTGCTATTTTTAGGGTTCAAGTGGTTAATATAAAAAAGGAGAAAAAAAGTTTCTATCGCACAAAGATTTGGAGGACCCCCTGTAGTAACTCTGAGGACCCCCTAGGGGTCCCGGACCCCCTGTTGAAGACCCCTGCTTTAAGGTGCATTGCATCGTGATTCTCAACCTATATTTAATTTCAAGGATTTCCAGTTTGATATGCATTAGGCCACTGAACCCCCATCTGATACAGTTCTTATCTCTGTGCTCCTAGATGTTACACTGTGAATATTAACCCATTAAGACCTGAGGCTGATTCCAAGAAATGTCTTCTAAATCCTTTCTATATCAGTGGTGCTCAATATATCGTTCCAGGGACCCCCAGAAGCAAAGATTTGAGTTACCAAATGTCACTTAAAAAAATTCAAAGGTTTTTGCACACATTTTCATGATTCTTTTTATTAGCCAAAGTATAAAATACTGGTTAAAGTGGTTAAAATGTAAAATGACACGCTTTCATTTAACTCTGAGAGTGTACTAAACATCTTGGAGGTACCAAGGTAGAATTGTTCCTATACTGATACCAGTATCTGAAGAGTAGCTGATACAGTACATACTGCCTAAAATGCTGGTATTGGTATCAACGTGAGCCAGTCTATGCCAATCCAAGTAATTCATCGCTTGATATTTCACTTGCAGTGAACAATTTCTTTTTGTGTTTTGAATGCTTCAGTTGATGTTGCGCTACTGTTTTATACTCTTTACATCAGTGGTTCTCAAAGTGGATTCCAGGGACTCTGTGGGTTCCTTTGGGGAGGGTCTAAATGGACCCATACAAGTCTGTAACTCTGACAGTGTACAAATGGAACCAAATGAACCCTAACGGGTCCATTTGGTTCCATTTTGTACACTGTCAGAGTTATGGGGAGACCTTGAAATGTGAAAGTTTGAGAAAGATTGCTTTACATTATTAATTTTTGTATTAATTCGTTTATATTCTTTTCTTTTCATTTTTAAGCATTGGTATCGGATCATTAGCCTACTCCAATATGCAGGTTGCTGCCATTGTAATCAGTATTGTTGGGAAGGGAACATTTTTATTTGAACATCTCTACCTGTAAGGGTGTACAGTGTCTTGTATTGCGTGCGTGCGTGCGTGCGTGCGTGCGTGCGTGCGTGTGTGTGTGTATGTGCACGTTCCATAGTACCCTACATGCTTTGGCTAAACGGAGCTGTTTCCACCGCTCCCCGCGCAGCCCTCTCGGCGGGGATGAAGGATAAGACCCAGAGTTCAAGGTCGCGGCCGCGCCTCTCGCGGGGAGCACGGTTACATAAGGCACCGTCTCTAAACGCAGCTTCAAGCCTTTTGTCAATCGGAGCCCCAACGCTTTGGCAACAAGACCCCCACCCACCCATCCCCTCCTCTTTCTCACACACACACACACGCACGCATGCACGCACGCACGCACGCACGCACGCACGCACGCACGCACGCACGCACGCACGCACGCACACATTCAAGACCCTCTTTGACTCTCTTTTTCTTCCTCCTATCCTCTTTCTGTTCCTTGCCCCCCACATTCTTCTGTTAGATGCCTCCCACCGTCCGTCCGTCCGTCCGTCCGTCGCCCCCCCCCCTTCTCTTTTCATTCCAAAATGGTTTCCATAGGTGTGTGAATGAAGTGTGTGCGTGCGTGCGTGCGCGCACAGGTCTGCGTGCGTGAGTGTTTGTGTGGAGGGCTGGGCTTTAAGTGTAGCGTGATGTGGCTTTGGTATTCACGTGGAGACAGTGGTGCTTAATGAAGTCCCCCCCCCCCCACCACCACCACCACCACCCCGTTACCTCGCAGCCCTATTAAACCGCTGCCCCCTACCTCTGCCCACTTCACCCCCCACCGCACCCCACCACCCCCCCACCTCTCTCGCCTTGTTTCTCCCCGAGGGAGAGAGAGAGAGAGAGAGAGTTGGCAGGGAGCAAAGCCGGCTGCTATGGCAACAACGAGGAACCCTCCCTCTCCCACAGGTCTCCTTAGCAACTGGTAGCTTGGCATTGCGGTAATGAGTGTGCCCGGTGTGCCAGGCTTTGTGTGTGTGTGTGTGTGTACGTGCGCACGAGTGTGTGTGCGTGTGTGTACTGTGTAGGTGTGTGAATGTGCGCTCGTGTGTTGTTGTGCTCTTGTGCTCACCGCGTTGCCTGCCGTTTTTCTGTTTTTTTTTGTTTTTTTTTGCACGGTAGAGGGGGATTTGCCAGTTTAGGTGAGAGCGAATGTGTGGGAAGAGACATAGGTGTGGAGATGTGTGCATGCCTTCATATTGGTACAACAATTAGCCACCCCAGGCAGCGCCAGTATTCCAGGGAGAAGATATGGCAGACATGGCAGATCTATAAGCTTCCACCCGATTACAAAAATGAGCTTGTAGTAGGGCTGGACGCTTAACCGAAAATATATCGATACTGATACTTAGAAGTTAGAACCTATGACCTATAATCCTCGATAAGCATTTTTAAATATATACAGTACATCTTTTTTCTTTGACTAAATTGATTAGTCTGATAAAACACTTAATCCTGGATTATACTGTCATTCGTTGTACAATGGTGGCGTACAACAATACCGAAAATAGACGATCTACTGTATACAAACTCACTAACATGAGAGCTTGCAGTACTGCTATTTTCACTGTAAAAACAAATTGATCATTAATCATAATCATGGCAAAAGTTTGAAATAAACGTAGCCTAAAGGCCTGTCCATACTTTGACTGAAACCGAAAATTTTGGTCAAAAGGTTCCGACTACAAAACGTTCGGAAATGTGCACCGAACATTTTGGAGAGAGGACAGAACTTAACAATAGCTTGTATATCGGCTGTTTTGGAGAAAGAGATTTGTCGTAGAAGGAAACAAGTAGCGGAGCTGGTATAGAGCCCTGGGGAACCCCGCTCAACGAAGTATATAAGGCTTTAAGTGGTTGAATAGGTGAAAAGTAAACTAGACGAAACAGGGAAAACTAATCAGAATGTACAGTTTCTTTACTGTGAATGCATCTCTTATCTGTTTATAAATCTCGGTGTGTTGGTGTGTGCGTTGCGTGTGTGCCGTCTTTTAGCGCCCTCTCCACGCCTTGTTCCTCTGGCACCGCGGCGGGCATTCTTCCCGACGCCATATGAAATTGAACCAATTAAAGGGACCATTCCCTGGATTCTGCATGCCCCGCGTGCGTGGTGTGCCGCCCGCGCGAGTTTCCCGCTCCGTCGAAATTAAATTAAACGCCGAGAATGATGTTTATTAAAGTGCGATCAAGGCTGTGCGCTGACCTTTAGAATGTGGGAAATGAGAATCTCATTGTTATGAATGAGATTATGCGGAGGCCGAGCGTGGAAAAAAAAGAGAAAAGGAGCCCCAGACCCTGCATTGATTCTATTGTTGGCCGTCTGTTTCTTTGTATGTGGCGGAGGGAGGCTTCAATATAATCAAATCCACACCGCGCCTGTTGGCTATTAAATGGGCTGATACGCACAAATATAGATACACACAGGCACATACACGCGCGCACGTTCGCTTTACTAAACTTGTGAGGACAACAAAAGTTTAGGACGGCACCGAAAAGAGCAGATCTGTAGAAAACAGGCATAACGATAAACCCAATCCATGATGAACCTAACCTCTGAATATTTAATCTTAACCATAATCCAATTTCTGATAATTTCAATTTCTCTTAACAATATTTTCTTTTTCTGTTTACCATGAAACAACTATTTCTCTTGTGAGGCCCAAAGGAAGAATTCTCCTCCCAAATGTCTATTTCTCAAATTCTACTATGCTAGTGGGGAACATCAAAAGCATAGTAGTAATAAAAGTAGACACACACACACACACGCGCGCGCGCACACACGCACACGCACACGCACACACGACACACACACAGGCGCTCAGATGAGGGCAGATTGGATCGGCCACACACAAAAGAACACATGCCATCTCTCACCCAACCAACTTGTAAAAAACGAGAGGGAGACTTGTTAAAAAGCCTCTCCAAAAATATGTTGGTCTTTAAAAGCAAAGCGCATGCATGATGGCAGGCCCAGTGGAAAATGTTAGTTTGCTCCCCAGACGAGGTGTGAAGTGTGAGCAGGCGGCCGCACGCCACAGGTGGAGCGGCCCACACACCTGTTGTGTGAATCCTCACTGGGAGGAGGAGGGTGTGACTCTACTCCTCCTCCTCCCCATCGCCTGCATAGACTGGTCCCCAGTGCTGGGAGGAGGAACTAGAAGTACATAGTATATATACTCAAGTACATGTACAAGTACAAGTACAAGTAGGCTACAAGTACAAGTACAAATACAAGTACAAGTACAAGTACAAGTAGGCTACAAGTACAAGTACAAATACAAGTACAAGTACAAGTACAAGTAGGCTACAAGTACAAGTACAAATACAAGTACAAGTGGGCTACAAGTACAAGTACAAGTACAAGTGGGCTACAAGTACAAGTACAAGTAAGGCTACAAGTACAAGTACAATTCAGACTGGAAAAATACCTAAAAAACATCTTCTAAATCCTAATGGTTTTCTGAAAAAATAAACGCATGTTTCTTTATCTGTGGTGCTCAAAGTTTTAATGTCAAGGACCCCCTAGAATTGTATGTATTTGACCGTGGACCCCCATCTCAAAGTAGATTTGAAAAATGTTCGCTTTATAAAGGAATATGTATTCAAAGATTTGCGCAAATTCTCTTGTTTTTTCAAAAATAGCAGATCTACAAGCTCATAGCGCGCCACCGCCAAATGGTTGTAAAATAATGGTTAAAGTGGTTACATGACACGATGATGCATACCCACTTAAAACCCCATATGTTTAGTTGGAGTTCCCCAGGGCTCTGTGCTAGAGTGTCAGGTTTTCTGTTATTGTGATCTGCTATTTTCAAGCAACAAGCTCTCCCCAACTATATGGATGCAATGGAGTTGAAGTGTTTAAAGTTCACCCAAAAAAACTATGAATTCATGGAGATTTCTTTGTTTTTGTCGCATTCCTGAGCCAATAATTTGATGACCGTCTTCTACCGGCTAATGTATCCGGTAGGAGAGACAAAGTAGACTCTTTGGGTTGTATTTTGATTAAGTACCATCTCTTATGCCTGTGCAACTGATAGAAAATAAGTCATTTTTTGGGGGGTGAACAACTCCTTTAAGTACAATTATTCAACACTTTTTATACTTCTGCTACACTACATCTCAGAGGTAAAATATGGTATTCTTTTTTATTCCACAGCAATTGTTTGGAAACTTATTTTAGTTAGGGGACCTTAAAGTAGACAAGCTCTGTGGGCTTATCTGGGTTATCCTTTTAGCATTCTTTTGGATAAATCTGTGCCATTTTTTTTTTTTTTACTTCTTTTTCAAACTGTTAATAAAGTATTCAGTTACAGATTTTGCTTATTATTTCCAAACCAACATCAAACCACTTAAGTCGGCCTGTGCCACAGGGTAGTGATCCAGGCACCTAGGCTGGTAATCCAGCCCTTGCAGTGTCGCAAGTCCCCCCCTTCGGCTTATACTTAGGCTTTTCGATCTACAAGTTCACGAGAACGAGTCACATCGAAGTACTTTTATTTTGGGACACATTTTGATGCCAATACTTTTCCAAAAAAAAAAAAGTAAAGAATATAGTCCTTGTAACAGTATTGCTATATAGTGGTATTGATACATCTTCCTCTGCTGCTTGTCCCCGATGGGAAGAAAACAAGACAGAAAGAACACCACGCCCTCTCACGCTCTCCCTCCCGTGACACATGCCCAGTGGTGTAAAGTAACTAAGTACATTGACTCAAGTACATTTTGTGGTATTTTAACATTATTGGAGTATTTCCATTTTTCACTACTTTTACTTCTACTCATCTCAGAGGCAAATATTCCACTTTTACTCCACTACAATTATTTGAAAACTTGAGTTACTAGTTACTTTTACATTCTTTTTATCATTATTACAAAACATACCTTAAAGGGGAAGACCACCCATTTTCAATATTGAACTGTGTCATTAACATACCTTAGAGGAGTTGTGTGGAAATAGAAAAAAGGTCCCCCCCCTTCTGTGTTGCCTAGAACTGGAGGATTGATTTTGGGGTTTGTATTGTAAAGTACAACTTGATGACATCACACATTGTACTTTACAATACAAACCCCAAAATCAATTCTAGGCAACACAGAAGGGGGGGAACTTTTTTTCTATTTCCACACAACTCCTCTAAGGTATATTAAAGACATATTTCAATATTGAAAATGGGTGGTCTTCCCCTTTAACCACTTCAACCGTATCCATTTCGGCCATTTGAATATAGCCGATCTACAAGCTCACAATGCGTCCCAAATTCATGCATCACATTGTGAGCTTGTAGATCTGCTATTTTCAAAAGATTTTCTTTAGACATTTGAAAACTTGAAATGGGACATTGAGTACTTTCTAAGTTTGATACATTTTGATACCAATACCTTTTTGTACTTTTACTCAAGTAAATGTTGAATTCCCGGACTTACACTTGTAACAGAGTGATTCTACATCGCAGTATTGATACTTACCTAAGTAAAACATGTGAGTACTTTTCACACCCCTGCACAGGGCCCGTTCCCGTGCCGCCTCGCGCCACCCTCTCCTTGGCACCGGACGCCCTTCCCCCCTCCCACATCTTATTTGCGTGGGCGTCAGACGTAATGCCCAGATTGTGTCCCCCTCCTCGCTCCGGCCGGAAGCGCCCGGCAGCCCCTTGGCGTCGGGCGGGAGCGGGAGCGGATTTTCCGATCCCCCGCACGGGTCTCAGATGCTCGGCTAATCTGTCACCGGCTATTTCGGTCCTCCAAAGCCGCGGTGGGGCCGGCTGCGTCCCACACTACCGCCATCGCTATCCCTGGGCTCCGGGCCCGGGGCGTGGGTGCTGAATCACAAGCCAATGGCCACAATTAGTGCACAGTCAGGCAGGATTCCCCACCAACTCCATTACGCCCCTCTCCACAGCCACTTCCTGATCTGGGGCTAACCAGACATGGCAAACCGCAAAGAACACATGCACACACTTTCCATTTTAGGCCTTCCTTTTTTTTATATAAATGGGTACTCCTGCTGTGCCGTTGGAATAATGAGGTTTGGAAGTGAAGCACCTTTCTCGGGCGCCCGAGTCGCTTCCACCCGGTAAACTATTTTTGGCCCTGTTCATGTTCATTAGCCGCCATTGGAAGGCACGTTTCAATTCGTTGCTGGTTCAGGTTCAATCAGTGAGGGGTTTGAGTTTGAGTCATGTCTGTTGTACAGTACAATATGATGTCCTTGAGCTACTGAAGCCTCATCTCCGCCATTTCTCTGGTGATTCTGTGAGAAATCAGCCTGCTTTAAATGTGTAAGGATAATGTAGCTTTTTTGATATGTTGGAATCAAATGCAGATCATGTGGACTCAACATGGCAGTATTTTGACATGAAACGAACTAAAGCATAGCCCAAACCCTTACTCTAATCAAAACCACTGTAACAGTGCCTTATACCTTAAATAAAATATATATAGTGAAAAATGAACCCGTAACCCCCAGAAACCTATGCATGGCAACATTTATCTCAGCAGATTTGTACTTATTTATTGGCAGGTATGTTGTTGCACATGATGAGGAATTAATCTCATAATCTGTGTTTGTGGGTTCTATCCTGTGGATAGGCTATATATATACAGTAGTACACTATATACAAACCCTTGTGAGAGAACACATTGGAGACTGGAGAACAGGTTGAACAGTTTGAGCGGTGGTTCTCAAAGTGGGGTCCCGGGACCCCCGGGGTTCATTGAGGGACCCCTTCAGGTCTGTAACTCTGAGACTGTACGGGTCCTTGAAATGAAAGAGTTTGAGAACCACAGAGTTTGAAGATCACTGCTGCCCATCCTCATGATAATGTAGTGCAGCGAGACTATACAAAAACGTATGAATTACAATACTAAGCAATTAGTACTTTGTGTAAGCCCAATTTACAATGTGTAATACAGAGGCAAATTCTATTCTACCTCCGCGAAATATATTTTAACCACTTTCAACCGGGCATCTTTACTTCGAGCATGTTATTATAGGTGAACTTTTAAAATTGCACAGACATGAACACAGCAGGTGTGCCTCGAGATTTCCACTCGCCCTTTGGTGTTGCCTCGTGTGCTGCGAAACGTTTAAAATCTGTCAAATCATCGTGGGCATATGGTGCACGGACCGGACCATATGTCCACATCTGTATGGCCAGATACTGTAGATATCAAGTCAGACAGAAGGCCAGCAGTCTCTGCGAATAGCCCTATAATGTTCCTCCTCTGCCAACAGAGTCATGACCGTGGCCGAGGAGGCGACGGCGGCGTGTGGCGGAGGAGTAACTGTTTCTCACCTCCTAATAAGAAAGAGGCTCCTTTTTAATCTTTTCAATTTGATTGCGTTCCAAAAAAAAAAAAACACAGGCCTGTCTCGCCCATCTGTCTCTCTTAAAGAAGCCTCCTTAAAGGGATTTTAATCATCCGACTCGATTCTCTCCCTCCCTCTCGTTCTCTCTCTCTCTCTTGTTCTCATTTGTTTTATTTATTTCTCTCTCACTCTCTCTCTCTCTCTCACTCTCTCTCTCTCTCTCTCTCTGTTTTCTTTTCCGTCCTCCTGAGTCCTGGTCCCTCTCTTCCTCCATTGCTCTCTGTCTCTCATATCGTCGTTGCCGGGCGGAAACCTCGTATCTCCGAGTTTCAAATGTGTAGGTTCTTTCGCAAAGCAAAGCCCCTGCTTCATCGTACAAGGCCGTCGCACAAAAGTAGTGAAAACAGCCGATCTACGAGCACACGACGCCTCGCGGCGCGAGGCGTCGTGTGCTTGTAGATCAGTTTAGTACATTTTTTAAATGATAAATACAAAACGAACTGTTTTTGACATACAAGGTTTTCACCCGACAACGACGATATCACATCCTCTCGGCTCCTATCTGTTTAGAGCCATTAGGGCCCTCCGGTCTCTCTTCAAGCACCCCCTCTCCCCCCCACCCCCCCTCCCCTCCAAGACAGAGAGGATGCACCTTCTCCCCGCTGCCCCCCCCCCCCTCCCCCCGTCCGTATTAATTCACGCATCTCTAAATTCTTTATTTCCCTTCAAAGCGACAAGGCGAGCTGTGACATCAATCACGGGAAGCGAATATTTAGCCGGCGCTAATTTCCACCCAATAGCCTGGAGACAAGGCTTAGCTGACAAAACTCATTCCTGCACCGAACAAAACTGCTTGTGTTGAAACCCCCACCCCCCCCCCCCCCTCCTACCCCCCAGCCCCTCCTCCCTGCCTAGTGCTGTGCATGAAAAAAAAAAAAAGAAAAACCCTAACCCTACCCGGCAGGGGTGTCACACCAAATTCTGGGCCCTGGGTACAAGGATTCTCTAAGTTATTTTGTGCTTTAACTATTGAAAAATTGCAGATATACAAGCTGCGAGCTCGTACATCTGCTATTTTTGAAGAAATCGCGAAAAAGTCTTTGAAAAACCTATGTTTCTATGTCAGTGGTGCTCAAACCTTTTCATGTGAAGGACCCCCAAAATGATATGTATTTGGCCGCGGACAAATGTTCGCTTGAAAAATACATATATTCAAAGATTTGCACACGTTTTCAGGACTTTTCAAAAATAGCTGATCAACAAGCTCACAGCGCGGCACTTGGTGCTGCGCTGTGAGCTTGTATATCTGCTATTTTTCAATAGCTACAGTATAAACTATAGGGGTGTAACGATACATTTTAATAGTGATTCGATACATATCACGATACATGGATGACGATACGATACATGGACGATATTGGTTCATTCATGGCGATACGATACGATTAGATTCAATGATTTAAAATCGATATAGTAACTATTTAGCAAAGAAATTAAATCTGTGTGAAAGGTGTGGATAGTGCAGGTTTTTAAGGGAAACATGTATTATTATGGATATAAATAAGTAAACACAGTGATTATCTGCCAAATATATGGACATTGTATATTGACAAACCTGCACATTGACATGAACCCAGAGATTACACACATTTATCGATAGACCAGTGTAGCTATATGGAAAGGAAAAGTAATGAAACCCCTACTTTTCATTTTTTCTTCTTAAAAATGCTAAATACAATGCACAAGTAGGTAGTATCGATACAGTCGATTCTTTGCACTGCCGATTCGATACGATACAAAATCAAACGATACGATTCAATTTGAGCTGTTTTCATTTCGATATACTTCGATTTATTTAAGTTAAGAACGATATTTCGATGCAGTTACTTTATCGTTACACCCCTAATAAAATACCCTCCACCTTGGGCCCTAGTAACTCAGTCCCACTCCCGCCCCCCCCCCCCCCCCCCCCCCCACCACCCCTTGTGACGCCCCTGCTACCCGGCATCACAATAAACACAGCTCTAGCACCTCTACGAGTCGACTCCCCCTCAGTTCGGGCTTATCAATTGAATGCGCGGCATGAAGGGATATACCCTTTTGACGGTGCATAATGGCTCCATTCTGCATGAAATGGTTTGGTAATACCAGTCGAGTGTGGCAAACGGCTTTGCCCCGGTGCCACTACAAGGAACAGCTGCTGTGTTCTTTTGCCGAGCGCGGCGCTCGCTGCTATGCCGGTTCACCCCTTGAGGTTGTTTGAATCGGGTGAGCGGTTTCTTTTTGCCGGTTCCCAGACCCCCAGTCTCTTGTCTTAGGTTCCTATAATTCGAGCTCCATTTGAATGAGTGCACATTCACCACAAGATGGGCCCTGTAAACCATTTGACCCGTTTACCCCCCCCCCCTCTGTGTGTTAGTGTGTGCATGTGTGCAGAGGCATCACAAGGGGGGGGGGGGGGGGGAGTGGGAATGAGTTAGTAGGGCCCAAGGTGGGGGGCCATTTTGGGGGTCCATTACATGAAAAAGTTTTAGCACCATTGACATAGAAACAGGTTTAAAAAAAATGGCAGATCTACAAGCTTGTATATCTGCTATTTTTCAATAGCTAAAGCACAACATTAATGTGTAAACCTCCTCCCCCTATGAAGGACATTCGTGGGGGGCCTGCAGTGAATCCTCTTGTACCCAGGGCCCAGAATTTGGCGCGACACCCCAGACTGTGTGTGAGTAAGAGAGGGAGAGAGCGGGAAAACCTCGAGTAGATTGTGGATGGGGGTGGGGGGGGGGCTTAGGAAGAGGGGGTGGTGGGGGGGCATTTTGAGGGCACCCTATTGTGTGGCTCGGAGGGTTCTCACAGTGGGCCTCCCGCTTCACCCAGCGCAGCTGCCCCCCGTGCCAGCCAGTCAAGCCATCTCAGACGCCCCATTAGGGTCCCCCAACAACAACCCCCCAAACCCCCCCTTTACTACGCGTACCCCCCCCACAATGCCAACGGCCGACTGCCACCCTGGGAGTGGCGGCGGAGGGGCGCCTTGGTGCCATGCCAAGGCTGTGGGCACGGTTACCTCCCTCGCACGCGATGCCGTCGCTGGACAAGCAGGGTTGTGTCAGCTAACGAGCACCCAGGCATGTTAGGGAAGCGGTATTGGCCTCATAATGTGAGTGGATTTTATAGTTAGTCAGACCTTGATTTGCACTCATCCCGAGTATTGATGGTCATTAAATTGCATCGATCTGTAGCATTGAATAGTCCTCCTCCTCCTCTACTGAATCAAACTCCTGAGTCGGGGTGGACAAAGCTGCAAGGAATCAATGTTTATATAAAAATCGAACCTCTGTTCGAAGTGGAGCTGTGTGTGTGTGTGTGTGTGTGTGTGTGTGTGTGTGTGTGTGTGTGTATTGCAGTTGATGCTCAGGGCAGGCTAGACTCAACAGCACCTCTCTGGTCACCCAGGGTTACTACATACAGGCTACATACAGACCCACAGACCCACCCACCCACCCACATACCCACATACCTACACACACGGCCACGTATAGGGTAGCTTGTGTTCCACACAGCTCCAAAAACACAGCAGGACCAAATAAAAGGCTCTGAAAGAGGTGGTGACCATGACTAAGGGAAACTGTTTCTTATTCATTGAGCAAAAGCTTCTCGTTCGTCTGTAAGATTGACTTGAAAGAATCGCGTCTCGCTCAGAACATGAGAAAAGCTAACTTCCTTCCAGAAGAATCGGAATAAAAAATGTCTAACTTCCCTCCACTGGTCTTAGGAATAGGGATGGGATGTTAAGCGATATTATCGTTTATCGTGATAAAAAAAAACACTCATGATAATCGTATCGTGGAGATTTCATTTATCGTGATATCGTCCTCCGTCATGCACTGGGATCAATTCAGCTTTTATTTGCAGAGCTTCATATCCGATACCACTTCTATAATTCTATAATTGGTAAAAAGGTACTTGTAATATACGTACTTGATAGTCTTTTTTTCACTCTCTCAAATGTCTTTGCCCAAAAATAGCCGATCTACAAGCTCACAACGCAACGCGACGCGTTGTGAGCTTGTAGATCTGCTATTTTTTGGAAATGTTCCGCCCCAGGATAATGGATTATCGTGATAATATCGTAAATCGCGATTTCTTTTGTCACAATAATCATGATATGACATTTTCTTATCGTCCCATCCCTACTTAGGAAGAGCCCTATTAACTCCTATGCCATGGGGCCACCTGTGTACTGGTGAGGAGGAGAAATAAAAAAAGGTGAAGCTGTTGGATTTGTGGGGGAAAAGCGTCTAAGCTTTTAATCAGAGGACAGAGAGGTTTGTGGCAGGGCTCTGCAGGGATCTACTACATCAGGTATCAGGATTGTAGGATTTAAGAGTTGAACCCAAGCCGATTGTCTTTCAGCAACCAAAAAGGTTGGGGTGGGGGTGGGGGGTGGGTCTTCAGTTGGCTGTAATGCCCCTGCATTCAGGCCAAGGACCCCTTAGTTGTGAGAGCGACGAAGCAGGGACCCCCACAAACATAGTCATAGATTCCATATCGTTTCATTGTTTGACAGCACAATCATCAGTGTTTTTTTTTTATTCATGTCAGTTTGTGTTTTCAGATATTTAACCACTTGAACCGTCAATACTTCTCCCCTCTACACCAAACCCCTTTGCTGAAAATAGCCGATCTACAAGCTCACAACGCCTCGCAGCGCGAGGCGTTGTGAGCTTGTAGATCTGCTATTTTTGGCTAAAGTTCTCAGAAGCTGGTTAAGAATCTGGCTAAAACAGAGATGTTACTCTTTTCTTTCTATCGCACAAAGATTTGGAGGACCCATCTGTAGTAACTCTGAGGACCCCCTATAGGGGTCCCGGACGCCCTGTTGAAGACCCGCTCGCTGTAATGGTTTCATATATTAACGCTTTTCCTCCTCCTCTTTCCTTGGTAGCCGACTTAACCCTTTCAAGGTGATTTAGTTGTAGGGCCAGTCTGATGGGGTTGGACGTCCCTGATAGCCGAAAGAGCAAATGACACAGCTGCTCATGGCTCTATGCCGGCTCCATTCAGTGTGATAGGATGAGGCAGCGCATCTCTCCAGGTTAACCCGGGCATCAGTTCATTCATTATTTAGCCCTCCACACCCCCTGCCTCCACTATGGGCATTGTATTAACCCTCAAAGACCGGGAAACGCGCCCGAGTCGCGTTAGATTTTAACCACTTTAACCATTATTTTATGCTTTAACTGTTGATAAATAGCAGATCTACAAGCTCACAGCGTGGCACCGAGTGCCGCGCTGCGAGCTTGTAGATCTGCTATTTTTGAAAAATCTTGAAAATGCGTGCAAGTCTTTGAATATCTTTGACCCGGTGATCTTTGACCCAACTTCTAAATCCTTCCTCTAAATCAGTGGTTCTCAAACCTTTTCTTGTCAAGGACCCCCAAAATCGACAAAATATCTCTATCTCAAAATATGTTGTTCCAGGGACTCCCAGAAGCAAATATTTGAGTTACAAATGTTCACTCTTAAATATTCAAAAACAATCTTGATTTTTTTCAAAATAGCAAATCTACAAGCTCTGAGTGCCGCGCTGTGAGCTTGTATATCTGCTATTTTTCAATAGTCAAAGCATTGAATAATTCTCGGGTCTAAATGTATTAAAGTGGGTATGATTTGAATGGGGAAATAGCTTCCCTGGAATCACGCTTGTGATGTGTGTGTGTTCCTTCCCTGTCATCGCACATTTCTGGGGGCTTCATTCGTCTGCCACCGAGAGACAGGAGGGCTGAAAGAGAATTTCCATTTTATGAATATTTAATACATAATAAAGTTTTCAATTTTATTCTATTCAACCCGCGGGGGAAGGAAAATGTGGCAAAGCCAGCCCCTCAAGGACAAAAGTCAGAGTCAAGGTGTTACTCCGTGTCGGGGAGATGAAGGCATCAGACATGTGGTTTGAAAATCCTTTCAGTCCACAGAATCTCACAAAACGTCACACATTCGCAGGGCCCCTGTTTCACATGTCTCCTTAGTTCTCCCCCCCCCTTCCTTCCCTTTCCCGTCCGTTACCTCAGTGAGTTCTCAACCTTTTCAGGCCACGACCCCCAAAATAATCGTATTTTTACTTAGTTCGGACCCCCCACCCTAAGAGTTGAGGCATTACATTTTGTACAACACGGTTCTGTTGTGAAAATAGCAGATCTACATGCTCACAACGCCTCGCGTTGCGAGGCGTTGTGAGCATGTAGATCAGCTATTTTCACAATTTCTGCCTCTAATATTTGACAATTTGGCCAATGTTACATTTTTCATTTAAGAGGTATTAAAAAGGTCTTAAAAGTCCTTTAATTGTCACTTTAGAAATGTGCAGATTACCCTCTATACACTTAAACTTCACGTTGGTTTGCTTACATTTGAGGGAGAAAACAATGTTGCACATTAAGTGAAGCATCTGGGGACCCCCCAAAATAATTTGGGGACCCCCCTGAGGGTCCCGACCCACAGTTTGAGAACCACTGCCCTATTTCACATGTCTCCTTAGTTTCCCCTCCTTCCTTTCCCGTGCCCGTCCTCTACCGTAGTGGTTCTCAAACCTTTTCAGGCAGTGACCCCCAAAATAATCAAAATTTAACTGGGGACCCCCCACCCTGACAAGCACTTAAAGTTGAGGCATTACATTTTGTATAACACAGTTCTATTGTGAAAATAGCAGATCTACATGCTCACAACGCCTCGCAACGCGAGGCGTTGTGAGCATGTAGATCGGCTATTTTCACAGTTTCGGCCTCTAATATTTGACAATTTGGCCAATGTTTAATTTGTATTAAAAAGTCCTTAAATTGTCACTTTAGAAATGTGCATATACCCTCTATACACTGTTGATTTGTTTACTGTTGAGTGTGGAAAACAATGTTGCACATTAAGTTAAGCATCTGGGGACCCCCCAAAATAATTTGGGGACCCCCCTGAGGGTCCCGACCCACAGTTAGAGAAGCACTGCCCTATTTCACATGTCTCCTTAGTTCTCCCCCCCCCCCCCCCCTCCTTCCATTCCCGTGCCCGTCCTCTACCCTCGCAGCGTTCCCATTGGATCATAGCGAAACATCCGGACTGCCCGCGGTGACCTGGCAGGGCTCTGTGTGAGACGCCCAGCTGGGAGTGCCCCCGAATCAACTCGGGATTAGCCCGGGATTGTCTGGGATTACGCGGGGATGGAGGGGGAGGATTAGCGAGCGACGGCCTGTTTCGGGGGCGTGAGGGCCGCGAGGGGTTGGCCAGATCGCCCCTGACTCACACCACGTCTCAGGGAACGGAGGAGAAGCAGGCAGGCAGGCAGAACCGCACCACACCCACGCACGCAGCCACCTGCAACCTGAGCTATTCTTAGACCGTGGACCATTACACACACATACACATTACACGCACGCACGCACATGCACACTAGGGATGGGACCATAAGCGATATTTATCGTTTATCGTGATAAAAAACACTCGCGATAATCGTATCGTGTAGATTTTATTTATCGTGATATCGTCCTCTATCACGCACTGGGATCAATTCATCTTTTATTTGCCGAGCTGCATATCTGGTACCACTTAAACCCTCTATAATTGGTAAAAGGTACTTATAATATACAGTACGTACTTGATACAGTCTTTTTTTCCCACTCTCTAGCAAATGTCTTTGCCAAAAAATAGACGATCTGCAAGCTCACAACGCGTCGCGACGCGTTGTAGATCTGCTATTTTTTGGCAAATGTTCCGCCCAGGATAATGGCTTGTGATTATCGTGATGATATCGTAAATCGCGATTTCTTTTGTCAAGATAATCGTGATATGAAATGTTTATATCGTCCCATCCCTATTACACACACCTACACATTACATGCGCACACGCACACGCACACACATGCACTAACAGGATGACAGAGAAAAAACATGTAGTGGAAAAACTTAGCGACAGGAAGCCGGCAGCTAGTGTGTGGGGGATGATGATGATGACAGAGCCACGGTTGGCCAGTGCTGCCAGAATCTCTCAAATCTCTGTAGCAGGTGGATTCATCAGATAAAGAGGGTTTGGGATGACGGCAAATCCCTCCAAGTCGAATGATGGAGGCTCTGCTCTCGCCACCGACACACCAGGCTAAATGGAGATTTGAATCAGACGGGTCACATTACAGCCGTGGACTGAAGTGGTCTGTGGCTTTTCGGATGGATCAGTGGTTGTCAAACTTTTTTTTTATTTTTATGTCAAGGACCCCCCGAAATGGATACGTATTTGGCCGCAGATCTGAAAATATCATGTGCCAGGGACCCCATTCAAACATTTTCTTAAAATAGCAGATCCGCAAGCTCAAAACGGAGGTGTATCGTAGCGTGTTGTGAGCTTGTAGATTGTCTGTTTTCAAACAGCTGATGTATATAAGGGATGTTTATTTAAAGTGGTAAAATGCTGATGCTAAATTAACACATTTAGCTGCAGGGACCACCCTGGAACCCCCATGAAGGACTCCTTGGTGGGTTCCGGGACCCCACTTTGAGAACCTTTTTTTTCCCCCCCTCCCTTTTACATCCATCCGTAGATTGGAAGGCCTGTGTACTCACACAACATGCATCAGTTCTGGCAATGAATGCGCCGAAACTTGACGGAGAGAGAGACGGATTTCGGGAGCGTCGTCGTGATGATGGGTTGGAGGGGAGGGATCCAGCAGCAGGCTCGTAGACGGGGGGGAGTTGGCGTGGCACGTGGAGAGGCCGTCGGAAGCGGGGAGCGGGGCATCCCCTGCGGACCGCCACAGCAGAGATGAAAGGCTGTTCCGAGTTGGAGCAGCGCAGCATCAAACACCCGCCTCCTCTCTCGCATCCTCCTCTCTCGCATCCTCTCCCCTCCCCCATCCTCCTCTCTCTCTCTCTCTCTCTCTCTCTCTCTCTCGCCCCCCCCACCCCCCGCCCCCTCATCTCACTCGCTCACTCACTCTCGACTCCCAACCACAATATTGTCGTTGTCGGGTGGAAACCTTGTATGTCCAAAACCGTTCGTTTTGTGTTTATCATTTTAAAAACGAACTAAACTAGTGAAAACAGCAGATCTACAAGCACACAACGCCTCGCGGCGCGAGGCGTTGTGTGCTTGTAGATCGGCTGTTTTCACTACCTTTGTGCGACAGCCTTGTGTGATGAAGCAGGGCCTTACTTGGTGAAAAAAACAACAAACTCGAAACTCGGAGATACGAGGTTTCTGCCCGACAGTGACGATATGATATAGCTCTGCCGCTGCACGTTTACCCCGTTGCCATGGTTACCCAATGCCGGAGGTGTCACAGCGAGACAACCCAAGGAGGCATTCACAGATCACCTGAATTCACATTCTGCCTCCCATTTATGTGTTTCTCTCTCTCTGCCACGATTTGATTTATTTGTGTCCCTGCCGTGCAATCCGGCGTGAATACTAAATAATCCGCCACATAATGGAGACGGCGAAGAGGTGTGAATGCCCCCTCAATCTGAAACAATCTATTGTACCCCCCCCCCCCCCCCCCCACCGCCGCCCTGTATTCCTTAGCTGCGGGAGGCTCGCGCTTGTTTGTGATTTGATATTTTTATTCCCCTAGCTTGTGTGCCTCAAAAAACGCGTCGCACAACAAAGGGTGCAATCGCACAGCGGCAGAGGCTGCGTTGCACGTCAGCCTTCGGTATTCATCAAGCCGCCGAAGATGTAAATGAGAACAAAGAAAGCAAGGCTAACGTAGCCTGTGAATTACTGAATGAGTGGAGCGACGGCAGCCAGCGTGTGTGAGGGATGAATAAGTAAATCAATGACTGTACATGTTGGTATGGGCGGATAATGGGAAAATAATTGGTGACATACTGTATAATTGAAAACATATAGAGATGGAAGAAGTGCAGAGGCAGAAAAATGATGATCTCCATGTGCGGAGAAGTGCGTGAAATGGGGAGGAGAGGGGAAAAAAAAGAAAAGAGGAAAAAATCCAAGGTGCACGTTTGAAAGCGTGATTAAAAAACAAAACAGAACAAAAAGAAGGGGTTAAAAAACAGAAAGGGTGAACGTGATAAAAAGAAAATGACTGAGGGAAAGCGGTGTGGGGAGTGAAGCTAGTTGTAGGAGTGGTGTGATGCACCCATTAGCCTCTCTTGCTCTTGGCTCAATCTTGCAATACATCCTCCCTTAGACACACACACACGCACACACACACACACACACACACACACACACACACACATACACACACACACACACACACACACACACACACACACACACACACACACACACACAGGCGAGCGCAAGCACACAAACACAAGGCTAGGAGGAGACAGGGCTGGCACTAAGCCAACCTGGCAGCGACTTCAACCATATGAACAACCATCAGCTTCCTAACAACCCTCTGAGTGAAGGGAGACATGGGAAGAAGGAGGATGAGGCATGGGAGATGGACCAGAGCAGTGCTTCTCAAGCTTTACATTTTCAAGGTTTCTCCTTAAATTTAGGCCTAGAATTATTGAATGCTTTAACCAGTGAAAAATAGAGCAGATATACAAGCTCACAGCGTGGCACCGAGTGCCGCGCTGCGAGCTTGTAGATCTGCTATTTTTGAAAAAAGGCGTGAAAATGTGTGCAAATCTTTGAATATATGTATGTTCAAAGCAAACCTTTTTTTTGTGGGGGGGGGGGGGGGGGGGGGTCCCTGGAACTAAATATTTTGAGATGGGGGTCCGTGGCCAAATACATATCATTTTGGGGGTCCTTCACGTGAAAAGGTTTGAGAACCACTGACATAGTAGTCTCTCAAGAACAGACCAACTGAGCTCCATTTAAGTGAACTGAAAAGGACCTTTTCTTCGACGATGGCTGGCCAGATTGCTGACATAGAAACACAGGTTTTTCAAAAAATCTTAGAAGGATTCAAAAGACACTTATAGAATCGGGTCAAAATTCTACGATTTTTCAAAAATAGCTGATCTACAAGCTCGCAGCGTGGCACTCGGTGCCGCGCTGTGAGCTTGTATATCTGCTATTTTTCAATAGTTAAAGCATAAAATAATGATACACAATAATGTGTACCCGTTCTAGGGATATTTAACTTGCAAAAAAACTTTTGGTCATTTCATTGTCCTAATCAGGCTTTTAGGAACACCCTGAACAGTTTTTAACTTGCTTGATTCAATATTTAGATTTTTGATGTAAATCTTACCAGGCCCTCCTCCTCCTGGGCCTCTCCCCATACACACCCATTGTAACTTCAAACTCCATTTTAACCATGATAGATTCATTAAAAACACCCATTATTCTTTCTGGTGACTCATACTACCCTCCTAACCAGGCCGTGTTTTTTCCATTTCCCCAAAGAATTATTAAAAATAAATTCAAAAGGTTATTGAAAATACACAGCCTGCTCACGTAAAAGCCTGATTAGACAATAAAATGACCAAAAGCTTTTTTGAAAGTATCCCTTTAACTCTGACAGTGCCCAACCAAATCCATTTGGTTCCATCCAAACATCAATAGTGAAAATAGAAGATCTTTGTGAGCTTATACATTGGTTATTTTCACTATATTTGAAATATGGCTTCAGTGGTTAGTTCATTGTGTACTTTATCCCTCCCCTAGAAATGTAGCGGAGTCAAAAGTACAACATTTGTCTTTGAAATGTACTGTAGTGGAGTGAAAGTCACAAGTATCCCAAAATACAAATACTCAAGTAAAGTACTGATATTTTGAATTGACACAGTATTCAAGTAAATGAGCTTCATCACTGTGTACACCACTGAGTTTCAGGTGTCTTCAGGATCATTGAGACTGACGCAGTCTCTACTCTGTGCCAACTCTAGCTCTCTCTCTCTCTCTCTCTCTCTCTCTCTCTCTCTCTCTCTGTCTCTCTCCGTCTCTCTCTCTCTCTCCACCCTTAAATATATCTCACATTCATAACTCGACCGATTCTGTCACTGATGCTGTGAGTCAGAATGTGCCGACTGTTAATGATCAAACTTATCGGTTTAATCGATTATAGAAAATAATCGATCATTTATAATTGACTAAAATAATCAGTTATTAATTGATCCCTATTCCTACAACGTATTGCAATGCAACGTGTTGTGAACTTGTAGATTGGCTATTTTCACTATTTGTGTGACAAAGTATAACATAACGATGTTGCTTGATGTATAGAAAAAAACACCTCTTTTAAATAACCTGCTTCTCGATTATTCGATTATTTGAAAAAATACTCAATAGAATAATCGTCAAGGAAATGCTTGTTAGTTGAAGCCCTTGGTAGAGCTTGACATATATTTCTGACTGACTGAGGATCCCTCCTGTATAGAGGGTATGCGCATGCATAAAGTGAATGGCAAATCGAGTGGCAAATCGAGTGGCAAAGTGAGTGGCAAAGTGAGTTTAACGTTGTTTAACATCGTTTAAAGCAATCAGATAGGACTTTACTTTTTGGATGTATGAGCTGTCAAGGCGAGAAAGTCGTTTTTGCCACTCAATAGGCGTTTCCGCATAACTTCCTGGTATGATGATGATGTCACACGCATACCCTCTATTCTACCGACCACCAGGGGTGTCGCACCAAATTCTGGGCCCTGGGTACTTAAACTATTGAAAAATAGCAGTGCGACCTTGTAGATCTGCTATTTTTGAAAAATCGTGAACATTTTGGCAAGTCTTTGAATATTTCAAATCCTTCTAAGGTTTTTTGCAAAACCTATGTTTCCCATCTCAAAATATGTAGTTCCCAGAAGCAAAATTTGAGTTACAAATGTTCACTTAAAAAATACATATATTCAAAGATTTGCACCCATTTTCATGACTTTTCAAAAATAGCAGATCTACAAGCTTGCGGCGCAGCACTCGTGCCGCGCTGTATGAGCTTGTATATCTGCTATTTTTCAATAGCTAAATAATTAAGGCCCCTCCACCTTGGGCCCTAGTAAGTCAGTCCCACTCCCCCCCCCCCCCGTGTGACGCCCATGCCGACCACAATAACAGGGCTTGATAGCAGCTTTAGCATTTTAGCTGTATGACTCAGCACGGTGACCGCCCGCTACGTATCGATTATCTCAGTTAATCTGCCATCACCCCTGCTGCCACCAGTGTTTGAGCTATCTGTTTGAACCGCCACTGATGTGGATGCAGAGCCGGGAGGCAGGAGATGTGTCAGACAGTGTCAGTTTGTTTTTGTTTCGTTACGTTTGATATTTGATGAATGCTTTCCCTTTCTCCTCCAAAAAAACGCTTTACACATGCTTCATATGCAGATTTCCACATCATTCAAAATGTAGAAGCATTTGGTGAGCATTTGAAGAAATAATGAGCGAGATGCTATCCAGAGTTCTATGATGTCTGACTCCGTCTCTCTCTGTCTCTTTGTCTCCGTCTCTCTGCAGAACTCCATCAGACACAACCTGTCCCTCCACACACGGTTCATCCGGGTGCAGAACGAGGGCACGGGGAAGAGCTCCTGGTGGATGCTGAACCCGGAGGGAGGCAAGATGGGCAAGTCTCCCCGCCGGCGGGCCGTCACCATGGACAACAGCACCAAGTTCCTGAAGAGCAAGGGCCGCGTCCGCGGCAAGAGAGTGGGCCGTCCCGGGATAGGAGCCGGCTCCGCGGTGGTCGGGCTCCAGGGCTCCCCGGACCGAGGGAGCCCACCGGGGAAGGTCCTCAGCGGGGGCGGCGGCGGCGCCAAGGGGGCCGAGGGGGAGTTTGACGCCTGGACGGAACTCCACTCCAGGGCCAGCTCCTCTGCCTCCACCCTGAGCGGCCGGCTGTCGCCCATCCTGGCCGAGGGAGAGCTGGACGAACCGGAGGAAGGCGGGCTGTCCTGTTCCACCTCCCCCCACCTCTACCCGTCGCCCTCCAGCGCCCGGTCTCCAGCCATGGGGGTCGGGGGTCACTGTCCCCCCCTGGAGCAGTTGCCCCAGCTGGCTACCTTAACCGGTGCCATCAGCCTGGATGAGAGGCTGATGGATGATGGCTACCATCACCAGCAGCAGGAACATCAACAGCAGCAGCAGCAGCACTCTATGTCAGCCAGACACAAGCACCAAGCGGCGGTCTACCACTACAACTCTGGGGTGAAGAGCCAGGGCTCGTATGTGGGGAACGTCTACGGGCAGTCTGGGATGGGGATGCTGCGTCACCACTCCCCCATGCAGACCATCCAAGAGAACAAGCCGGCTAGTTTCTCTGGCACCATGCGGGCTTATTCCAGCACTAACGCCCTCCAGAGTCTCCTGACGGGGGGCACGGCGGGGCAGCAGTACTGCGCCGAGAGGGACAGCCATCCCATGATGGGCGCAGCCAGCAACGGAGTGGGCCCGCCGGGCCACCACGGCCACCACCTGGGACATCACAACGGCCACAGCGGCCACAACGGAACTCACAGTCACAGCAGCTCAGCCCACAGCCATAACGGAACCCACAGCCATAACCCTAGTCACACCAACCACAACCACAGCTCACCTCACGGCCACAGCCTGGGCCACAGCGCTCACAACCTCAGCCAGAGCCATGTGCACACGCCGCCTCGCGGCGGCGCCCTGACCCCGCGCGCCAACGGCAACCACCTGCAACCCTACAGCCACAAAGCAGCGCCCTACCTGTACAGCCCCCCGTCGCACGCGCACCTCCCGGCCTCCACCACGCTTCCCCCGAACCCGGCGGGCATGCTCGGCATGCCCCAGGACTCGTGCCACCTAGCCACGGCCCCGCACCCGCACCCAAGGCACAACCATTACCCTGGGCCGCAGCACCAGGGCATGGCGGACGGACCGTACCACCACAGTGGTCATGGGATAGGCGGGGGCGGTAGTAACGGCTACCATGGCAGTGGCTACCACCAGCCTCACCCCCACGAGAGGCTGCCGGCCGACCTGGACATTGACATGTTTCACGGCAGCTTGGACTGCGACATGGAATCAATCCTCCTCCATGACATCATGGACAACGGTGGTGAGGAGATGGACTTCAATTTTGACTGCTCCCTGGCCCAAGGGGTGGGCATTGGGATGGGGATGGGCATGGGGGTGGGTATGGGTATGGGCATGGGCATGGGTATGGGAATGGGTGGGCTGGCAGGCCCTCAGCCGACCCACAACAACCAGAGCTGGGTGCCTGGCTGAGTTGGGGTATTTATTATTGGGCTGGCCAATGCAGCTGCCAACTCAGAAAGACTTACCCATGAAGCACTGTGCTCGACAATGACATTCCTGGACTTGACAGAAAAAAAAAACTTTAAGGACAAAATACTCCACATTTCTCTTTGTTGTCTTGACAATTTAACTACCCATATAAACCCCTGTTTTGACCCCCCAAACCCCCACCCCAAGATGTACTTCATGTCACATTGTGTTTCTTTTCTCCCATCAGCGATACTGTGATGACAATCTCTCAGCTGTGCTCTGTCCAACATTGCTCCGCATATACATTGCATCCACATGAGACCTGAACTCTCAATGCACTTTAATGCAAGTGGGTCACATCTTTACAGTACAAAGCATTCACAGAGCCAAATGGGAGGCAGAGCTTGGCATGTTCTGTTGGAGGCGGGTGCACCGTTTGACGGGAACAAATGAAGAAATGGCAGCCTCCATAGATAAAGTGTCAGATGCTGGCATTGCGTTGTAATGGGGGCTTCTATTCTCATATCGTCGTTGTCGGGTGGAAACCTTGTATGTCCAAAACCGTTTGTTTTGTATTTATCATTTTTAAAATGATTTAAACTAGTGAAAACAGACGATCTACAGGCACACAACGCCTCGCACCGCGAGGCGTTGTGTGCTTGTAGATCTGCTGTTTTCACTACTTTTGTGCGACGGCCTTGTATGATGAAGAAGGGCTTTACTTTGCGAAAGAACGTACACATTTGAAACTTGGAGATACAAGGTTTCTGCCCGACAACGACGATATGCTTCCTGCTTTAGGGAAATCATTTAGCCTTGATAAAGACCCCTTGTATCGTTATGATTTTGATCTCCGCATCATTTAAATTCAGCACCGGTTCGAATTATTTTCAGGCAATTTTCTGTGCCTCATCGATGACCTAATTGACGATCAAAACAGACTGCTAATAATCTGAATCCCCCCACTTGAGTTATAATGAAGTTCACATGGTCACGTGATACAATCCTTTATCTTACATCACTGCTACTATTTAAAGATGTGTGCATTCAGACCTTGGGGCTTTTGGCTTGAGCGTGAAAATGGCTATTTGTGAATGCCTTTTTTTTTGCCAATGTTGTGTTAACTATGTCCTTAAATAGATTCTATCAAGAACCTATGTAAATAGATTCTATCAATAATCTATTTAAAGTTGGTGAATTAAAAATAGCATGTCACCTTGTCTCACCTGGGTCGCAGGTGCCGGTTTCTCTCTCCCTGTCCTTTTTCCCCTCACTCTTTCTCCTGCTGTATTGTGTCTGTCTCTCTCTATCTCTCCCTCCTCTCCCTTTCACCAGCAGAGACAAAGTGACCATCCCTCACACCGAGCCAGCCATTAATGCGGCTTGATTGAAATTCAGCATCTTGCTTTTAATCTCCAAAGTGATGCGACGGCGATGTGTCATTATTGTGAATCTAACGCGCCGTCCTCGCTCTCCCTCGCCCCCTCCCCGCCCCGAGCCACCCGCCACTCACTCCGCACATTAAGGCGGAGAGAGTGAGAGACAAGGCTGTGATTAACGCCAAGCCGCTCCTCCAGCCTGCCATCTGTCCGTCCGCGCTCCCGTCCGTGTGTCCATCCGTCCGTCCTGCTCCGAAGAGGCCAAAGTCATTGTCCGCTCGCAGGGTGCAGCAGATAAATAAAGAGACGAGGCATACATGAAAAAAAAAAAAAAAAAGCTCTGCGCGAACAACAGGAGCTCGTCTACCCCTGTTTTTTTGTGCAGTCTGGCCGCGTGTGTGTGTGTGTGTGACTGTGTGTGTGCGCGCGTGCATACATTCGTGCATGCGTGCGTGTGTGCGTGTCTGTCTTAAACGGGTCGTGTATTTATGGTATCGTTAGTCATCTGTACGTCGTGTTGGCCTTTGAACATGGTTTCAGCGTTGTTTATGACCTTGAGCATCAAAGTGCTCCAGGTGTGCAACGGCAGCCAGAGATCTAGAGGAGACGGCTGGAGGAGAAACACAATCAGCCAATCGGATTAGCGCAAAAAGTCTGTTGAACAGGGTCGCTCTCCCTCCACCCATCTCCCCCCCCCCCCCCCTTTTCTAAGTGTTTTATTTTGCAGTTTATCTTCCCGTTGTCGTCGTCATTGTGTTGTTGAAATTCTAAGGGCCGTCATGGGACAAGGTTGCGTTGAGAATTCTGTGCGGTGTGCAGGGTGACCTTCCATCGCCACCCACATACGTGTGGTTTGTGCATTGTTTGTTGCACATTGTGTGTGTGTGTGTGTGTGTGTGTGTGTGTGTGTGTGTGTGTGTGTGTGTGTGTGTGTGTGTGTGTGTGTGTGTGTGTGTGTGTGTGTGTGTGTGTGTGTGTGTGTGTGTGTGTGTGTGTGAGAGAACGGGGAATCGGAAGCTTCTACAAACTGATTTCTCACTAGCCTTGGAACAGTTAGAGAAAGGAATGAAGAGATCTCTCCTCCCTCCTCCTACCGTCAGCCTGATTTTTAGACTTAGTTGCGCGTCTGTGTCGCGCAACCGGAAATAACAGATCTGCAAGCTCCACAGCTTGTCGGAATGCGACACGCTGCGAGCTGGCGGATCGGCTATTTGTCGGTGCGGCCGACACCCACATAAAACTAAGCATGAATTAGGGATGGGACGATAAGCGATATTATCGTTTATCGCGATAAAAAAAACACTCACGATAATCGTATCGTGGAGATTTAATATGTCGTGATATCGTCCTCCGTCATGCACTGGGATCAACTCACCTTGTATTTGCCGAGCTGCATATCCGGTACCACATACCCTCTATAATTGGTAAAAGGCACTTAGAATATATGTACTTGATACAGTCTTTTTCTCGCTCTCTATCAAATGTCTTTGCCAAAAAAATTGCCGATATACAAGCTGTGAGCTTGTAGATCGGCTATTTTTTGGCAAATGATCCGCCCCAGGATAATGGATTTTGATTATCGCGATAATATCGTAAATCGCGATTTATTTGGTCACAATAATCGTGATATGAAATGTTTATATCGTCCCATCCCTAGCATGAATGAGGCTGTCCCATTCTACAGCTCTCCTCAAACAGCGGTCCATACGGCTGTCAGAGAAAGGGAGGATGGGGGGGTATTATTGCAGCCAAAGGTCAAGCATGGCACAGGATATCAGACCGATTATTAAAGATAAATACCTTTTATTTCAGGCCTTTTAGTCACACCGGTTATATTTATTTCTGTGTGGGGGAAATACGTGGAATTTTCCGAGCAAAAAAAGGGGGAAGGGGGCTCACGTTGGGTAAAATACAGAGGTTTAGCAAAAGCCACGCCATCAGGAAAGCAGAGCTCGATATGATATGCTATGTGATTTGACTATATTTGTGAAAGAGGTTGGTCGTTTTGTGAGTGAACTTTGTTCCCTTTTTTCTCTCTCTTTTTTTCTGTTTCTTTTTAATCCCCTCTCTGTTTTTTAAAGATGTCACGTTTCTTTCGCCCCATTTTACCAACTTTTATTTTGTACAAAGTCTATATATTGAGAATATTGTATAATAGTTTTTAAAAAAAACAAACCAACAGCTCAAAAGAATATCAATTTTGTTGTCTATTTCTTTTCTAAGAGAATGTATCTCATCATCTGGTGACTGTTGAATAAATAAAATCAAATGAAAAAGTCTTGCCTGGTTGACTTTTTGGGGGCGAGAATGTGTCTTCAGGTGGATAAACAACCCAAGTGACATTTTTCCCCCCTCATAATTCAGTGCATCTTCTTCCCTTTGCTTGTATTGTGCGCTTGTCGAGCGCTTGTTTTCTCATTTGCCTGTTTGACTGACAAGATGAATGGAGCTGTCTGGCATATTAATAGATGGCTTTTCTTCGTTTTTCAGATGTTTAGTTGATTTGTACAACATGGCTCCTATCTTTTCACACACGTATTGTGCCAAATCATGATACCAAACGGTGGGAGAAAAAGAATGGGTTGGCTGCGTTTTTTGGATTGTGTCAGACTCAAGAGCACTCTCTTGCGCGTGCGTGCGTGCGTGCGCGCGCGTGTGTGTGTGTGTGTGTGCAGGGGCGTCACAAGGGGTAGGAAAGTGGGACTGAGTTACTGGGGCCCAAGGTGGAGGGGCCCTAATAACTTTATCTATTGAAAAATAGCAGATATACAAGCTCACAGCGCGGCACCGAGTGCCGCGCTGCGAGCTTGTAGATCTGCTGTGAGCTTGTATATCTGCTATTTTTCAATAGTTAACATTCATGGGGGGCCCGCAGTGAATCCTTGTACCCAGGGCCCAGAATTTGGTGTGACGCACCTGTGTGTGTGTGTGTGTGCGTGCGTGCGCGCGTGCGTGCGTGTGCATCATGTCTCTGTGAAAGACAGAGATGGTGTGTTCTCTCCTTGAATGTGTGTTCCAGGGTGTAGGAGGGAGACAGAAAGGTGGATAACAATGAGAGAGAGAGACTGACAGACAGACACACCAGAGACAGACAGCCAGACGGAGTTGGCAGGGTTGGAGCGATTGTGACTGTGTCTGTGTGTCTGTGTGTCTGTGTGTGTGTGTGTGTGTGTGTGTGTGTGTGTGTGTGTGTGTGTGTGTGTGTGTGTGTGTGTGTGTAATAAGGCTTGTTATGGCCCGTGAAGCGGTATTGGTTGGCCACAGCTGTCCCAGTCCTATTGGAGGCGTTTACACTGGAGGAGTGTGCAACGCTACAGCGCCATACTGGCAGGCCCCAGGGGAGCCTCCGCCTCTACTCTCACACGCACGCATGCACCGCACGCACACACACACACCTACAGAAACTTGCACACATACAGTACACACACACACACACACACACACACACACACACACACACACGCGTACAGTTCTCGCTGAGATGTACACTTTTAATTGACTCCACTTGGCAAAGCCTCTCCGCAGGGAGCAGAGAGAGAATGAGAGGGGAAGAGAAAGAGGTGTGGAGAAAGAGAGAGAGGGAGAGAGAGAGACACACAACAATGAGAGAATATTGCCCGTAGACTGAGACTAGAGAAAGGCAGACAATGGAAAAAAGTAGTTTGCGCGTTATTATTACGGTTATTTATTTCTTATTTTCATTCCAACGAAGCCATTCGGTTCAACCAATACCCTGACGTGCAACAGTGCCAGCCTCATGACACGTTTCATAATCCCACCAATAACGACAGACTGGCATGATCGAGTGCAGCGGCGTGAGGGCTTGGCGTGGGGCCAACGTCTCTCAGTCTCTCTCTCTCCTCTCAGACAGAGAGAGAGAGAGAGAGAGAGAGAGAGAGAGAGAGAGGTAAAGACTGAAACAGGAAAGGAGAGAGAGAGAGAGAAAGGCAGACGGTTCGGTCCAGGTGCTGTGCCTCAGGGATGGTTTGCTCCTCTGTTCCTCATTATCAGAGAGAGAGAGAGAGAGAGAGGGAGAGAGAGAGAGGGAGAGAGGGAGGGAGGCTGGACCAGAGAGGGAGGCTGTGTTAAGGTGTCATTATTCACCCACTCAAGCAGCTGAGAGCAGGTCTCGCCTTACTTAGCCTGGTGATAATGTTATGGAGACTGCCTTTGGAGCTAAAGGCTGGTTAGGGACAGAGCTAAGCACTAGCTGACAGGCCCACCTGGACAACACTGCAGGGTGCCAGAGCCGTAGTAGCAGCCTATGATGAGTAAGTAGGCTAGTGAAGCTAGAAGAGTGAAACGGCTTCGTGGTTTAAGTCTAGGCCAAATATGTGTTTGCTCTGCAAGTGGAGTATCATATAGCGAAGATGTTTTATTGAAATTTAAACCCACGTTGTTTGGCATTTAAAAGCCCAAAATGTCACAACCAAAGACTGCCTTTGGAAATAGAAGATACAGTTGTCATTCCAAAATGCCATATGCTATCAATATAGGAGATCCAGCACTGACCAGGAACCAACATGGTGACCATATGATACTGACATGATAATATATCTCAGATTCATGGTCAGATTCATGGTCAGTATCATGGTCAGTAACAGGTCAGTAACTTGTCAGTATCATGTCAGACTCATGTCAGTATCATGTAAGATAGAAGATTAAACAATCAGGCTATCCAGCAATATCTAAAATAATAATCAGAAAATAATATACATACACGTACATCTTTAATTGTGATTTATCTTTTTGACAGTAGCTTTCACAGTGACAGCTCATTTGTTTGGATTGAGCATTCTGAAAGTAATCTATTACACCGAACACACAAAAATAATGGCTGTTTGAACAAAGGTTGTTTACTCTATACTGTATAGTGCACACACAAGCTCTGACTGATCGGCCGAGGTGTGGTTAAATAGTAAACTAATTGTAGTAATAGTAATAGTAATAAACTATTTGTATAGCTCTTATTAAAACCGAGTTTCAAAGTGCTTCACACAGCACAGTAGGTGTATATAGGCTTTTGTACATGTACAGTATAAGGTTATTGAAAAAATGTACACTGATACAATTAACACACTTGATGCCCTTTACACTTTATTGCTGATAAATGCACTTTCATTATAACCTTATTTCCTACTTGTGTTAATCTTTGTTTTTTAAATTCAATCCTTTTCTGTTGGACATTATTAGCACAGTAGAGCAGAGCACGCCACACCAACATTTCATTGCACACACAGTACCTGAGTGTGAATTAGTCTTCTTTGATTCTTGAATGTTGAATCAAATACATACGCATGACAGCACCTGTGAGCTACTGGATACTTCAAGAAAAGAAAATTGGACAATAATTGGACAACAGTGGTCCTTGGAGCCTTTTGAGGTTTGTTTTGGACTATAGCAGCGTTGTGAATTTCCAACAATGTTGATGATAGCAGGGACGTGCAGAGAATGTTAGAGAGGCAGGGGCTGACATTTCTAAAAGGGCCTTGTGGTGAAAATATTGAAAATAGCAGACCTCCAGGCTCCGCACGCTGCAACGCGTTGTGAGCTTGGAAGTCTGCTATTTTCAGTACTTCATAACACACTAAACTAAGCATATGTGGTGTGGATTTCTGGACAGTGAGGGCAATTCTTTCAACATAAGATGCTGCATTCATGTTCATTTGTATTTCTTTTACCATAGTAAAAACTGCATTCATGATCTAGAGAGGGCACTTTTTACAGACGGATGAAAGGACCAGGCAATCCTGGGGTCATCACTCATCAGTCCCTCTGTGTTATTAAAAGAATCACAGTCTTCAAACATATGAACAGTAGCATCCCTATTTTGGGTATAGACGAACGTTCAGCAAAAATAGGCAAACGCTATGTGACGCATTATGAGCTTGTAGTAGATTGTCTGTTTTTGGAAAATAGATTTCGTTACTAAAAAGGAGAGGTCCTTTTGTAGATCCCTGGGGGACTCCGGCGGTCAAGTATACAGCCTATATACATTGACAAAAACAGCTACTGTGGTTCAAGGTGGTCAAAGAGGTCATTATTGTTCCAGAATGTGTGTTGGTAAATAAGGATGAAACACATTTCTGTCCAGCTCCTTATCGAAGCAGTATAACTAACGATAGTAAAAATAGAGAGAATGTAATTTAATGCAATGTATACGTATACAACATAGTGTAGTAGTGTGTTGTAAAAACTCATGCGCACGCGCACACGCACACGCACACACATACCAATCCATCCCACCCTTTGTCCTGGTTTCACCTCTCTGAGGTGCGGACAGACAAGACAGGTCTAATCAGATCTTCTCTCTCTCTCTCCTCTCCACCTGCCACTGATCCACTCAGCATGGTGAGGAACTGAGGGAGGGAGAGAGAGAGAGAGAGAGAGAGAGAGAGAGAGGGCAGTAGGAGAAGTGCCAGTGCTCAGCAATTATCAAGTATTATAATACTTCAGGGTTATTCAACTAGATCAGGCAAGGGGCCACAGTTGTAAAATTAGGCTAGTTGAACATTAAAAACAGAAATAAAACTAGTAAGACGCCTCAGGGCAACAAACGACCTTGCCTAGGTCGCGCCATGTCTTATGGCCGTCTGGCCAGTGACGTGTATCGGACCAGTTACCCATATATGGAGACTCCTGGTAATATGGAGATCCATGTACTGTATATGGAGATATGCTGTGAGGCGTCCCCAAACATGCTTACTCAGTTATTCGTTATGTGAAAATCCTATGACGTCTATCACATCTGACATCATTTATACAATCCCTTTTATCCTGTCTGAACCAGCCACACAGATATTGGCTGTCTTCCTCCATATAGGAAGTCCTGTTATATTATGACACCAGGGATCTCCATATAGATCAGTGGTTCCCAAACCTTTTTGTCTCAGGGCACCCCATGAATATCTTTTTAATCCGAGGCACCCCTACATTATAACTTTCACTCCCAGCATCTTATATTTATAGCATATCATCGTTTTCGGGTGGAAACCTTGTATGTCCCAAACCGTTCGTTTTGTATGTATCATCTATAAAATGTACTAAACTAGTGAAAACAGCTGATCTACAAGCACACAACGCCTCGTATCGCGAGGCGTTGTGTGCTTGTAGATCGGCTGTTTTCACTAGTTTTGGGAGACAGTCTTGTATGATGAAGCAGGGCTTTGCTTTACTAAAAGACGTACACATTTGAAACTTGGAGATACGAGGTTTCTGTCCGACAGTGACGATATTTTAGTGATTATGTTGCAAGGAAAATGTTGAGATAATAGCCATTTTGGTTAGAACTGACTGAAAATAAATTTGTACTTCAAGTTTAAAATGATACTAAATATTTTCTCAAGAGTCCAAATAAATTCCAAATATTATCAAATTACTCGCGGCACCCCTGGACTGCCGTCGCGGCACCCCAGGGTGCCCCGTCACCCACTTTGAAAACCCCTGATATAGATCGTAAATGTAAAAGGGATTCTGTTAGGTTCCCATGACATCACAGCATACAATCCCTTTTATGGCCATACATGGAGATCCCTGACTGAACCAGCCACACCACTGTGATGTCACCTGTTTATGCCCATATATGGAGATCCCTGCCCTTTGTATCTGACATCCCTGTGATGTCACCTGTGATGTCACAGTGATGTGTCAGGGGAACCACAGTGTCAGGCGTTATCCCTGCTCTGAGTAAATAAATAAAAACTTCATGTTTGACCATTTGAACATAAACAGACCACTTCAACCATTCAATCTTATAGTCTTATATTTGTTATAAATGCGCAAATAATGGTTGAATATTATAGCATGCTAACTTTCAGATAGGGAAAGACTGCAGTTTCTATTAACTTGGATTACCCAGCGATGATGTCACTGTCAGGCGTGTTTCTGCACTGCCCACAGCCCTCCTCTGTCTGAGACAGAATGAGTAGAGAAAATAATTACCATATTCTAATGACCATTAGTCATTATTCATCTATGAAATCACTTGAGTCAAAGTGTAAAATTAGCTCACATTAAATGTATTTATGAAACGTGTCTGGTGTCAAGCATCAAGAATCAAGAATCTTTAGAATCTACAAGTACAACTTTTCATAGTGCAAAGAAACAAAACAGCCAGGAATGGCTTATCAGAATGGTTTCAGAATGGTTAATTCACAGATTTGTTTACTTTTTAAAAATGTTAAAGGAGCTATAGTCAACCCTTTCTTGAAAAACTGATGCTAAAATATCGGAAATATTTTATAAAAAAATAAGCTTCATATGTGTTTCTATTCAAAAATGACCACAAAAAGCATAAAATAATGATAAAATAATTATTTTGGTCATTGTCAGACCGACACTTTGTTTACATTCTAGTCTCTAGACTAGGATGTAAACAAAGTGTCGGCCCTACAATGAAAAAGTTGACTATAGCTCCTTTAAATAAAGCAATAAAAACACTGGATAATTTGTCCCAGTACCATTCCTACAGGTGAATGATCTCTCATATGCCAGTGTGTCTAGCTTACATGTCCACGGCAAAATCTCAGTATTGCAATGGCCCGTTGTCATATTAGTCCGGTTAGGGTAAGGATTAGGTTTAAGGTTAATGTTAGGGTTTAGGCTTTGGGTTAGCATTCACCAGGTTAGCGTTCACCTGCGTCGGCAGGTTAGCGTTCACCCGCGTCGGCAGGTTAGCCTCGGACTACTGGGACCTCGAAACAACGGTACATTGAAATATCGATACGCACCTCATGTCCAAATAGCTTGTGGCTATTTTCAGAATAGCTTTGAAGTAGTTCAGCTACTTTTTTCACTTGGGCAGGTTAGGGTAGCTTGACAAAAGTTACATTGCTACATTTTCAGTGACACATCAACATCAAGGAACACAACATGAGTTTTGAGTGCAGTTGATCCATTAGGCCTACATGCCATCTCCCTCTTTTTGTAGCTACTTGTTGTTGTCACATTGACAGACACCTGCCTGGTGAGCCTGTGATCACTGGAGACTGCCAGCTGTTGTGGGGAATTGTCCCTCTCCATGGTTGCCCTGAGGACACCTGAGTAGTGGGTTGGCTAGGGGCCACACCCATCCACTAGAAAGCTCTCTCAACAACTAGACGTTTCCCCTCCCTGTCCTCTCACCCAAACCATCAACCTGTCTGGAAGCCTTGTTCTTTAGTTTTGCTAAGTTATTTGAATTCTGTTTTTTTTTATAGTTTTTTTTTGTTTAGCTTAGGTATTTGGGGTTGTTAGTTAGATTAGGGTTTCTTTTGTATTCATTATATTTTTGTAATAATGCCTGATTTTGTTTGAATAAATATAATATTCTGTTTTAAATTCATTGTCCTTTTCCATTCCTTCCCCTAACCCTAGACTGGGGGTCGTAACGCAACAAGCCCATTTCAGAACCATATTATCTCATTGGACTATTGACCATTAACCACTTAACCCATTTAGAACTGAGGATCCGATTCTATAAATGTATTCTAAATCAAAACTAAACGTTTTCTGAAAAACCTATGTTCCGGTATTAGTAGTTCTCAAAGCAAAGATTTGAGTTAAAAATGTTCGGTTTAAAAATATATATATTCAAAGATTTGCACACACTTTCGTGATTTAAAGAGAATAGCAGATCTACAAGCTCATAGCACGGCACTCTGTGCTACACCATGAGTTTGTATATTAGTCCGGAGGATTGAGAACAGATTTTAAGTGAATCGTTCACTTTTTCATAAAAGCGTGAAATTTGGTACACGTATACAGTTTGGGGTCCTGAACATTTTCAGATATGGAGCCATCGCAAAAAGGCCCCCCCTTGTGGCCATAGCAGCCATTTTACTTTCCACCATTACCAAATAATGTATTTTGCATCATAACTCCCGAACCAAACATGATAATACAGAATATGTGATGTCTACACCTATGTTTTGATGGTCAAGGATTCTGTTGATAACGTGTAGGCTACAACATCATAAACTGTTCAGGTGAATGGTTAATTGTCAATTCAGTGATATAATGAGGATTGCAATGAAATAGCCTAAATGAGATTATGCAGAATTACATTTCAAGCATATTTCATGTAATTCCACTTACTGGGGCCTAATTTACTGTTATGTTAGTGCAGGCACGCAAAAGCAATGAAATCATAGAAGGGAACACATGCGCGCGCGATGCGCGCGCCCCCCTGCACGTGCACAAAGTGCGCACACCCGATTTCGTTTTTTTTTTTTTTTTGCAGAGATTGGTTTTCGGGCGGTTTTCCCCCCTCATTTTCCTTCAGATACGGGCATCTTTTTAACGGTTTTATGATGTATTATTTATTTACTTATCACTACTACAATAACCAACACAACCACAGCTTACACAAAACACACTTCATCAGAAAGTCACAACTTAGGGAAAAAGTAAATAGTAACTTACCATTGTTGCTTGTTGGTCAACTTGGTCCTCCCGAAATGTACATAGTTCTGTATTGGGACAGGTCGTTAGGTCGGTATTAATTCCAATAAATGTACACAGCGTCAAATGTCATTGTCCAGATCCAGAAACAAGTAATTTAATTGAAACAGGCAAAACCAAAGTTTGGAAACTTTGGAATTCCAAAAGAGCAATTACTTTTATTAAGAATCTAAAGTAAAAGTACAAGTAACTAGCTTGAATAGTGCAAAGAAACAAAACAGACATAAATGGCTTCTCAGAATGGTTTGAACAGATTTTTTTACTTGGACATTTTTTTAAATTTGAAAATGTTAAATAAAGCAATAAAAACACAGCATAATTAATTTGTCCCAGTAGGCCTACTTTGTCTGTCCCAATAGTTTGTGGCTGTCAGAATTATTGCTTTCAAGTAGTTAGTTCAGCTATACTTTTTTCACTTGGGCAGGGTAGGGTACTAGGGTAGCTTGAGAAAAATTGCATTGCTCATTTTCAGTGACACATCATTTGTTTTGGTCCATTATACCAAAAAAATAATTCTCCATCTCATCCATTAGTTTTTACAGCGTAATGTGTTTCACCCAATAACTAAATGTCATGATGCACTCATTTGTGTATAAAAAAAGGATCGCACACAGACTGTGGCTTTATTGCATCTTAGGATGAGAAACAGATATTTTGGCTATCCAGCCTTCTTCAGTGTTTTCCCAACTAATGGTTCATGAAACACATAAGAGCCTGTGCCCGTCATCAGCCAGGCACTCATGATCCAGCCATGATCCAGCCAGGCACGCATGATCCCCTCCCTTCAGAAACTGGGCCGCAAGGCAGTATTCCAACATGATAACTACCCCAAACACACCTCCAAGACTACGCTGCCTTAATAAAGGAGCTGAGGGTAAAGGTGATGGACTGGCCAAGCATGTCTCCAGACCTAAACCCTATTGAGCATCTGTGGGGCATCCTCAAATGGAAGGTGGAGGAGTGCAAGGTCTCAGTGGCAACCTGTGAAGCTCTGGTGAACTCCATGCCCAAGAGGGTTATAGCAGTGTTGAAAAGTAATGGTGGCCACAAAAATATTGACACTTGGGCCCAATTTGGACATTTTCACTTAGGCGTGTACTGACAGTCCTCCTTGAGAAGCTTCTCCTTTGAGGGTTCAGCAGAAGAAGAGTCCTGACTGAGGAGATTAGCTTTGTTTGTTTTTAATTAAGTGAAGAACCGTTCACTTGGTGATGCAAGCATGACATTTGGTGCAAGTACTCTTCAAATCCCACTCTTTTCAAAAATACCGCTGGCCACGCGAAATTCCAATATTACGGCCCCCGAAAGTGGCTAGTCCTCATAACTATTCACCTGGACAGTTTATGATGCTGTACATGATATCATTGTAATCCTTGACCATCAAAACATAGGTGTAGACATCACGTATTCTGTATTATCATGTTTGGTTCAGGAAATATGACGCAAAATACATTATTTGGTATTAAAATGGCTGTCATGGCCACCAGGGGGGCGCTTTTGCGATGGCTCCATATCTGACAATGTTCAGGGTCCCAAACTGTACAAGTGTACCAAGTTTCATATTTTTATGAAAAAGTGAAAAATGATTGGACAAAACCACGGGACTACCTCACAACATCACAGTACGGAGGATTGAGGGTTGAATCGTTCACTTTTTCATAAAAGCGTGAAATTTGGTACACTTGTACAGTTTGGGGCCCTGAACATTTTCAGATATGGAGCCATTGCAAAAACGCCCCCTGGTGGCCGTGGCGGCCATTTTAATTTCCACCATTACCATTGAATGTATTTTGCATCATAACTCCTGAACCGAACAAGATAATACAGAATATGTGATGTCTATACCTATGTTTTGATGGTCAAGGATTCCATTGATATCCTGTACAACATCATAACATGTTCAGGTGAATAGTTAATAGTCAATTCAGTGATGTTGTGAGGTAGTCCCGTGGTTTTGTCCAAACATTTTTCACTTTTTCATAGAAGCGTGAAATTTGCTACACTTGTACAGTTTGGGGCCCTGAACATTTTCAGATATGGAGCCATCACAATAACGCCCCCTGGTGGCCATGGCGGCCATTTTAATTTCCGCCATTGCCAATTAATGTATTTTGCAACATAACTCCTGAACCAAGCATGGTAATACAAAGTATGTGATGTCTACACCTATGTTTTGATGGTCAAGGATTCCCTTGATATCATGTACAACATCATAAACTGTCCAGGTGAATAGTTAATTGCCAATTCAGTGATGTTGTGAGGTAGTCCATGGTTTTGTCCAATTTATTTTCACTTTTTCATAAAGGTATGACATTTGGTACACTTGTACAGTTTGGTACACTGAACATTGTCAGATATGGAGCCATCGCAAAATCGCCAATTGGTGGCCAGAGGGAGAGCAGAGCCCAGGATTACAGCTTAGGCAATAGGCACTGGGTGAAAAGATGGGTTACAAAAAATTGAAAATATAACAAAATAATGTATTTTGCGTCTAATTTCCTAAACCATACATGATAATAATACAGAATGTGTGTCTACACCTATGTTTTGATGGTCAAGTATTCCATTGATAGTGTGTACAACATCCTAAACTGTTCAGGTGAATGATTATTTATTAGTCAATTCAGTGATATAGTGAGTATTGCAATGAAATAGATGAGATTATGCAGAATAACAGTTCAAGCATATTTCATGTCATCCCACATGAAACCCCCTTCATGAAGCAAGTACCTTCCTTGGCGGGGGGCGGCATAGCTCAGGGGTAGAGAAACCGTTATTAGAACACGAAGGGTTCCCGAAGGGTTCCCAGTTCGAATCCGGGCTCCCCCTGAGTTAATGTCGAAGAGTCCTTGGGCAAGACTCTGAACCCCTAGTTGCTCCCGGTGAGTAGGATGGTGCCTTGCATGGTTTCCTCTGCCACCGGTGTATGAATGTGTGCGTGAATGGGTGAATGTAATGCACAATCTATGTAAAAGCGCTTTGGATGAAAGCGCTATATAAATGCACCATTTACCATTTCCTGCCAAACAGCACAAAAAAATGCATGTTACCAATCATATGGTATGTATAGCATAGAATTTGCTGAGCTGGTTTACTATATTGAGAATGTCTGTGCAAATGAAGAAATGAAGTCTGTCTTCAGTTTTAAATAAATTGTACTCCTGCCACCTAGATCAACTGAGCCAGGAACAGCAGGGATGTGCAAAGAATGTTAGAGAGGCAGGGGCTGAAATGTCTGAAAGGCCCTTTTGGTGGAAATATCTTAAATAGCCAACACACCGCTCAGCTATTTTCGGTGCTTGATACCACACTGAACTAATCAAGTCAATACTGGAGATGTGGTGTAACAGCATAGATTTCTACACAGAGAGGGATATTCTTTCAACATAAGATGCTGCATTCAAGTTCAGGAGAGTTTGGACAAGATTGAATTCTCTTGAATGCTGCCTTCAGGTATGGCATGGAAAGTGGGCATTTGCATTTCTCCATAACAAGGACCTGTACAGGCAACTGCCGAGGCTCAGCAAGAAGGTAGCAGCTAGGAGGATGAAGCTGGCCGGCCACTGCCACAGACATCGGGAGCTCCCGGCCAGCAGGCTGGTCAACGCACGGGCATCGATCGCGAGGATGTTCCACGTTAACGTATGTGGATGTCCTGAAGAAGGATGCGGGAGCTGAAAGCTCTTCAGAGCTGGCCGAGTGTATGGAGAACCGGAACGATTGTAGACTCCGATGGAAGCTCATCAGAGGACGACCGAGAGAGAGAAAAACCACATTCATGGTGTGGAGAGGGCACTTTTTACAGACGAACAAAAGGGCAGGGGCTCAAGACCCCTTTGATGTCTATGTGTGCCTGAGGAACAGACATTAAAGGTTAACTCCACACATTTAAAGAATAGGGTTAGGGTCACTACCTGTGTCCTGAAAAATCAACCAGCAGAACATATCTCCTTGGCAGCCTTTCATGCCAATAAACTGCAACCAAGTCACCCCTGCCATCTCATCCCTCCTTCCCCTATTCCCTGATGACTCAAAATCAGTGGCCATGATTCATCATGCAATGAATGTTATCAATCAAGCAGTGTGCCTGGGTAGCTCAGTCGGTAGAGCTCTCGCCTCTGTACCGCAAGGTCATGGGTTCGATTCCGGGCACCGCCAACTTAGCGTATGAGTAGCATGGCTTGTCGTGCGGCAAGTACTGGGAGCTGATGGTAGGTGTGGCGCTCCACCTCAGCAGTCCATCTCCCAGGGGTCTAGCGCATTGTAACGGGGACAGACTCCCGCGTGTTACAGGCTGTTACCGACAATAAGCCACTCCCGACCTACTTGAGGGTACATCCAGGACAAGTACAGTACCTGTTGTGACTTTGGACCTATTTAGCCAAACAAATACAGTGGAATTGGCCCCTTTCACATGGAGAAGGAGAAGATCATTTTGTGATTGTCTTAGGAGGACTGCATATTGAGATGGCGGCTCTCAAGATACTGGGGGACTGGCTAGAAGGTAGTGGTTGGATGGAAGCCAATTGTCCAAGCGAACATGGCGAGTTGCAGAGTCCTTTCTGAAAGCTTCAACCAAAAGAAAGACTTATTGTGGACACTAATAAGTAACATAACAGTAAATTAGGCCCCAGCTAGCGGGATGGCATGAAATATGCTTGAAATGTAATTCCGCATAATCTCATCTATTTCATGCTCTCTCTAGGTCGTCCTCAGACGAGCCCTCCATCGTTGTTTCCAGTCATCTCGGTTCTCCATACATCTGGCCAGCTCATTGGTGTTCTGTGTCCCTACGTCTTCCTTGAGTATGTCCACGTATGTTTTTGTGGGACGTCCTCGCGGCCGGTGCCCGTGTGTTGGCTCCCACAGTACCAATTTGCTGGCTGGAAGCTCCTGGTGTCTTTGGCAGTGTCCTGCTAGTCTCATTCTTCTGGTGGCAATTTTCTCGCTTACCTTTGGTATTCCCTCATACAGGCTCTCGTTTGTAACATGGGCACTCCTGTTGATGTTGAGTACTGCACGCAACATTCTAGTGTAGCACCCGTCTAGAGACTTCTGCAGGGTTGGCTTCAGGGTCCAGCATTCACTGCCATAGAGGAGAACAGACTCCACCGTTGCAAAGAAGAAGCTAAGTTTGATTTGGCGGGGGAGGTTAGAGTTCCATACACTGTTCATGCCGTTCAGGGCCCTCCAAGCGAGTGCCTTCCTTACTTTAAGGTCTTTCTCAGTTGAGTCGACCCATGCGCCCAGGTACTTGAAGTCCTTGACTTCCTTCAACACAGCTCCTTCTGTTGTTGTCAGAGGTGAGTGATCAGGTAGGTTATAGGTGATAACCTCAGTTTTCTTAGCGTTTAGCCTGAGACCAACTTTGGCACACTCTATCTCCACCCTGTTCAGGAGTTCTTGTGCTTGTTCCATGCTGTCGGAGAGCAGGCTGATGTCGTCCGCATAGTCCAGGTCTGTCAGAACTACTGCGGGATGCCGTCTTGACCTCCTTGGTGTTAGCGTGAAGCCAAGCTCTTGTTCCTGTCCCCCTATGGCTTTCCTGAGCGCATAATCTAGAACTATGATGAAGAGGTAGGGGGCTAGGGTGTCTCCTTGCATTACCCCAGCTCGGATGTCAAACACCTCACTGCTGCCATCTGGGGTCACCACTTTGGCCCTTGTTTTTGCGTACATGGTCTCGATAGCCCGGAGAATGTTGGGAGGGACATTGTAGGCCTCAAGGATCTTCACCATCTTGCTTCTGTGGATAGAATCAAAAGCCTTTTTGAAGTCAATGAAGCACAGTACAGCTGCTAGGTTGTTCTTTTTCACCTCCTCTATTAATCTCCTTAATGCCAGGATCTGTGCTACGGTTGTTCTCTCCTCTCGAAAACCATTTTGGTTCTCTCTCAGGTGAGGGTCGATGGCATGCCGTATCCTGTTCAGTATCATTCGGTTGAAGACCTTAGCAGTGATACATGTCAGGCTGATGCCTCTGTAGTTGTCTGGCTTTGAGAGGTCTCCAGCTTTAGGCACCGGGATGATATTAGACAGAGACCATATTTCAGGTTGCTTGTTGTGCTGTAGAGCATTGTTGCAAAAGTCTAGGATGAGGTTGTCTAGGTCGCAGTTCTTCAAGACCTCTGGGGGTATGCCATCCGGCCCAGCACTCTTTCCCTCTCTTAGGGTGGATTTTGCCCTGGCGAGCTCGCTGATTGTGAAGGGTCCATCGTCGATGTTCAGGCCCTGGAGGACTGTCGGTATATTTTCCTCCTCTCCCTCTTCCACTGATGTTCCCAGGAGCCTCTGGAAGTGGTCGAACCATGTTGCCACCCTCTCCTCTGGACTGTGTCCCTCCACCTGGCCCTCCTTAGCCCTCTTCCGCCCTGTCATCTCATTTATTACCTTCCAGGCCTCCCCGTATTGCCTTTCACCTTGCGCTGCCTGCACTCTTCGCACACTTTCCATCACTTCTTCCCCTTTGATGGCGTCGTAGGTGCTGAAGAGAGACTGTTTGGCCTCGTTCAGTGTCTCGCGACCCTCCTCTGTTGGTTCACGCTCAAAGTTGAGTCGTGCTTCCTCCATCCTGCCTCGTGCTGCTACAACCTTCGGGTGTCTGGACCGTGGTGGTGCTCTTACTCTGTTCAGCACTGGCACGCACAGTCTGGTCGCCTCCTCATTCGCTGTGATGAATCTCCCATATTCACGGCTGGGCTCCTCTCCCCTATCCAGCTGCCGAAAGCGCTTCCTGACTTCCTCCGAGTACCTGGTTTGGAGGCCCGGATTGGTCGTGAATGCCTTCCAGTCATGCCGAATCTTGGGGCTTGGCTTGGGGACCCTGAGGCTCAGTCGTACCCTCATGGAGACCACACGGTGGTCAGAGCCTACAGAGCTGAACGTGCTGTATGGCTCAGCGTTCAGGATGGAATTCCTCCACTTTTGCCTCACTAGGATGTAGTCCAACTGGTATAGCCTAGGTAGCTCCCCAGGCCTTGAGGCTCGGTCTCTGAAAGTCCATCTCTTCCCTGTTCTCTTTCGGAACATGGTGTTCGCTGCCAGGAGCTGGTGTTCCATGAGAAGGGCTTTGAGGTATGTGCCGTTGCGGTTGGTAGACTCATGGTATGGGAATGGTGCATCCTCCTGTCCAATCCTGGCGTTGAAGTCGCCAAGGATTGCCAGGAAGTTGTGCGCTGGGACACCACGGACTGCTTCTGTGAGGTCCTCATAGAACTCCTCAACCTTCTCAGGTAGTGCCGTGTTAGTGGGCGAGTACACCACTATGACTGTTGTTACTGGGTTACCTGCAAACTCAGCTATGAGGATCCTTTCAGTGTGCTTGTGTACCCGTCGGAGAGCTCTGCGCGCCAGAGAACCCAGCATTATTCCCACACCCCCTGTTGCAGCCTGGGCCCCGTTTCGCCCCGCAGATGCAGTGATGAACGTGCGTTTCTCTACTTGGTGGTAAACTATCTTGTCGCCAGTGTGGACTCTTCTGTGTTCCTGGACTCCCAGGATCTCTACCCCCTGTTCTTCAGCACAATGTGCCAATTCCACCAGTCTAGCTTCTTCTCTCACTGTGCATGCGTTGAAGGTCCCCATTACAAATGGTCTCCGACAACGCATGAGTGCATTGGATGGGATGCTGTGGTCAGACAGAACCCTCCCTCGTTCCCGTGGGTTTGAGGCCCTGTCGTCATGATGTCCTCCGGAAGGAGGACCAGCACCACCATCCGCCGCGATGCTCCTGCGGACTCCCGCCGCTGGAAGTATAGGATTTGAGATGACTTTGTTCTTCATGGTTGGCTTTTCAATGCTAGTTAAGGACTGTGGGGTCGCAAATTCTCACAGTCCTGGTTTTTACCTCAGAGTGACCTTCTCCTAGGTGGGTTGCCTACCATGGCTAAGAGCCCCACCCGCCCCGACTGGTAGCTCAGATTGCCGGATCTGAATGGTGCACATGCTGATGTTTTAACTCACTGAATGGTTCTAATTCTAAAGTAGTTGTAACTAAATACAGTTCTAAAGTTTCGAAGTGTCTACCTGAGCCTCTCCCTGTTGAGTTCCATCAAGCTGTGTGCTCCATTGTTCCTTTCTGATCCATGAGTGTCTGTGTGTGGCCACTGTCTGCCCTTAAATGCATGTTGAGATGCATAGTAGGGGGAGTGACAAGTGGTGAGCACAGCCAATCAACTGAGCCAGAGGTGATAACAATGTAGTGCCAGCCAAAACCCCCCAACAGAAACCAACCTAAAATCTAAAGTAGTTGTAACTAAATACAGTTCTAAATTTCAAAGTGTCTACCTGAGCCTCTCCCTGTTGAGTTCCATCAAGCTGTGTGCTCCATTGTTCCTTTCTGATCCATGAGTGTCTGTGTGTGGCCACTGTCTGCCCTTAAATGCATGTTGAGATGCATAGTAGGGGGAGTGACAAGTGGTGAGCACAGCCAATCAACTGAGCCAGAGGTGATAACAATGTAGTGCCAGCCAAAACCCCCCAACAGAAACCAACCTAAAATCTAAAGTAGTTGTAACTAAATACAGTTCTAAATTTCAAAGTGTCTACCTGAGCCTCTCCCTGTTGAGTTCCATCAAGCTGTGTGCTCCATTGTTCCTTTCTGATCCATGAGTGTCTGTGTGTGGCCACTGTCTGCCCTTAAATGCATGTTGAGATGCATAGTAGGGGGAGTGACAAGTGGTGAGCACAGCCAATCAACTGAGCCAGAGGTGATAACAATGTAGTGCCAGCCAAAACCCCCCAACAGAAACCAACCTAAAATCTAAAGTAGTTGTAACTAAATACAGTTCTAAATTTCAAAGTGTCTACCTGAGCCTCTCCCTGTTGAGTTCCATCAAGCTGTGTGCTCCATTGTTCCTTTCTGATCCATGAGTGTCTGTGTGTGGCCACTGTCTGCCCTTAAATGCATGTTGAGATGCATAGTAGGGGGAGTGACAAGTGGTGAGCACAGCCAATCAACTGAGCCAGAGGTGATAACAATGTAGTGCCAGCCAAAACCCCCCAACAGAAACCAACCTAAAATCTAAAGTAGTTGTAACTAAATACAGTTCTAAATTTCAAAGTGTCTACCTGAGCCTCTCCCTGTTGAGTTCCATCAAGCTGTGTGCTCCATTGTTCCTTTCTGATCCATGAGTGTCTGTGTGTGGCCACTGTCTGCCCTTAAATGCATGTTGAGATGCATAGTAGGGGGAGTGACAAGTGGTGAGCACAGCCAATCAACTGAGCCAGAGGTGATAACAATGTAGTGCCAGCCAAAACCCCCCAACAGAAACCAACCTAAAATCTAAAGTAGTTGTAACTAAATACAGTTCTAAATTTCAAAGTGTCTACCTGAGCCTCTCCCTGTTGAGTTCCATCAAGCTGTGTGCTCCATTGTTCCTTTCTGATCCATGAGTGTCTGTGTGTGGCCACTGTCTGCCCTTAAATGCATGTTGAGATGCATAGTAGGGGGAGTGACAAGTGGTGAGCACAGCCAATCAACTGAGCCAGAGGTGATAACAATGTAGTGCCAGCCAAAACCCCCCAACAGAAACCAACCTAAAATCTAAAGTAGTTGTAACTAAATACAGTTCTAAATTTCAAAGTGTCTACCTGAGCCTCTCCCTGTTGAGTTCCATCAAGCTGTGTGCTCCATTGTTCCTTTCTGATCCATGAGTGTCTGTGTGTGGCCACTGTCTGCCCTTAAATGCATGTTGAGATGCATAGTAGGGGGAGTGACAAGTGGTGAGCACAGCCAATCAACTGAGCCAGAGGTGATAACAATGTAGTGCCAGCCAAAACCCCCCAACAGAAACCAACCTAAAATCTAAAGTAGTTGTAACTAAATACAGTTCTAAATTTCAAAGTGTCTACCTGAGCCTCTCCCTGTTGAGTTCCATCAAGCTGTGTGCTCCATTGTTCCTTTCTGATCCATGAGTGTCTGTGTGTGGCCACTGTCTGCCCTTAAATGCATGTTGAGATGCATAGTAGGGGGAGTGACAAGTGGTGAGCACAGCCAATCAACTGAGCCAGAGGTGATAACAATGTAGTGCCAGCCAAAACCCCCCAACAGAAACCAACCTAAAATCTAAAGTAGTTGTAACTAAATACAGTTCTAAATTTCAAAGTGTCTACCTGAGCCTCTCCCTGTTGAGTTCCATCAAGCTGTGTGCTCCATTGTTCCTTTCTGATCCATGAGTGTCTGTGTGTGGCCACTGTCTGCCCTTAAATGCATGTTGAGATGCATAGTAGGGGGAGTGACAAGTGGTGAGCACAGCCAATCAACTGAGCCAGAGGTGATAACAATGTAGTGCCAGCCAAAACCCCCCAACAGAAACCAACCTAAAATCTAAAGTAGTTGTAACTAAATACAGTTCTAAATTTCAAAGTGTCTACCTGAGCCTCTCCCTGTTGAGTTCCATCAAGCTGTGTGCTCCATTGTTCCTTTCTGATCCATGAGTGTCTGTGTGTGGCCACTGTCTGCCCTTAAATGCATGTTGAGATGCATAGTAGGGGGAGTGACAAGTGGTGAGCACAGCCAATCAACTGAGCCAGAGGTGATAACAATGTAGTGCCAGCCAAAACCCCCCAACAGAAACCAACCTAAAATCTAAAGTAGTTGTAACTAAATACAGTTCTAAATTTCAAAGTGTCTACCTGAGCCTCTCCCTGTTGAGTTCCATCAAGCTGTGTGCTCCATTGTTCCTTTCTGATCCATGAGTGTCTGTGTGTGGCCACTGTCTGCCCTTAAATGCATGTTGAGATGCATAGTAGGGGGAGTGACAAGTGGTGAGCACAGCCAATCAACTGAGCCAGAGGTGATAACAATGTAGTGCCAGCCAAAACCCCCCAACAGAAACCAACCTAAAATCTAAAGTAGTTGTAACTAAATACAGTTCTAAATTTCAAAGTGTCTACCTGAGCCTCTCCCTGTTGAGTTCCATCAAGCTGTGTGCTCCATTGTTCCTTTCTGATCCATGAGTGTCTGTGTGTGGCCACTGTCTGCCCTTAAATGCATGTTGAGATGCATAGTAGGGGGAGTGACAAGTGGTGAGCACAGCCAATCAACTGAGCCAGAGGTGATAACAATGTAGTGCCAGCCAAAACCCCCCAACAGAAACCAACCTAAAATCTAAAGTAGTTGTAACTAAATACAGTTCATGCAATCCTCACTGAATTGACTATTAACTATTCCAATGAACAGTTTATGACATTTTACATGATATCAATGGAATCCTTGGCCATCAAAACATAGGTGTAGACAATACCTATTCTGTATTATCATGTTAGGTTCAGGAGTTATGACGCAAAATACATTAATTTGGTAATGGTGGAAATTAAAATGGCCACCATGGCCACCAGGGGGGCGTTTTTGCGATGGCTCTATATCTGAAAATGTTCAGGGCCCCAAACTGTACAAGTGTACCAAATTTCACGCTTTTGTGAAAAAGTGAATAATGTTTGGACAAAACCATGGGACTACCTCACAACATCACTGAATTGACCATTAACTATTCACCTGAAACGTTTATGATGTTTCACATGATATCAATGAAATCCTTGACCATCAAAACATAGGTTTAGACATCACCTATTCTGTATTATCATGTTTGGTTCAGGAGTTATGTTGCAAAATACATTAATTGGTAATGGTGGAAATTAAAATGGCCGCCATGGCCACCAGGGGGAGTTTTTGCGATGGCTCCATATCTGAAAATGTTCAGGGCCCCAAACTGTACAAGTGTACCACATTTCACGCTTTTATGAAAAAGTGAATAATGTTTGGACAAAACCACGGGACTACCTCACAACATCACTGAATTGACCATTAACTATTCACCCGAACAGTTTATGACATTTTACATGATATCAATGAAATCCTTGACCATCAAAACATAGGTATAGACATCACCTATTCAGTATTATCATGTTTGGTTTAGGAGTTATGTTGCAAAATACATTAATTGGTAATGGTGGAAATTAAAATGGCTGCCATGGCCACCAGGGGGCGTTTTTGCGATGGCTCCATATCTGAAAATGTTCAGGGCCCCAAACTGTACAAGTGTACCAAATTTCACGCTTTTATGAAAAAGTGAACGATTCACCTAAAATCTGACCTCAATCCTCCGTTATGAAGTGACCATTAACTATTCACCTGAACATTTTACGATGTTGTACATTATATCAAAGGAATCATTGACCATCAAAACATAGGTGTAGACATCCCATATTCTGTATTATCATGCTTGGTTCAGGAGTTATGGTGCAAAATACATTAATTGCGGAAATTAAAATGGCCACCATGGCCATCAGGGGGCGTTTTTGCGATGGCTCCATATCTGAAAATGTTCAGGGCCCCAAACTGTACAAGTGTTCCTAAGTTTCACGCTTTCATGAAAAAGTGAACGATTTTCGTCTCAAATCCTCTAGACTATATCTGTTATCTTTGAATGGAACGTATAAAATAATGGTTAAAGTGGTTCAAATGTAAAGCGACACAGATGCTTTAACTTCAGCAATAAAAAAAAAATGCCAATCTACAAGCTCACAAAGAGTTGTGATGCACCCCATGTGTGTGAGCTTGTACATCTGCCATTTTAGAATAATTAAAAAATTGTATAATTTAATTTGATTAATAATTTGATTGATTATGAACAATCTAAATCTGTAAAGTAATAAAGCTGTCAAACGAAGTGGAGAAAAGTAGGCTATACAATACCAAGAGATAGAAATACTCAATTAAAGTATAAAAGCACATCAGAATTGTACTTAAGCACTTCTGTAAATTAGTTACTGGAGGAGGGGAGTGGAAGATACATTTAAATTGGTGATGACACAATTAATGTCAAATTAATCCTCCCTCCATTTCTCTCTCCTCTCCCCTGAGACCTCAACATAGAAGCACTCAGATGAACACACACACACACACACACACACACACACACACACACACACACACACACACACACACACACACACACACACACACACACACACACACACACACACACACACACATTCACAAATCTCACATCTCTGCAAATCAACCCCCCCCCCACACACACACACACACACACCCCATCCCACAATCCATTGTCGTTGTCTGGTGGAAACCTTGTATGTCCAAAACGGTTACTTTTCAGGAGATGAAACAAAAAAAAGATCCATGTATTCCAAATTATTGTATTCCAAATGATCCAAATTATTATTTAGTCACTAGCTTTTGTTAATGACTTTTCATTGGTTCAATTTGTATAAAACCCACAGACACTCAACCACCAAAATAGCTGATGGTTCCCAAACTTTTCAGGTCAAGACCCAAAAGAGAAATGTGACGTTTCCGGGAGTGAGGCAGAGCAGACGTACAAGCTCACAACGGTTCGCTTCGCGCAGTGTTATGAGCTTGTAAATCTGCTGTTTTCACTTAGTCTGATTTCAGACTCAGCTGAAGCTTGAGTCTGACATTGTGCCCTGTTTGAGCGATTTCTGGAGGGGAGGGACTTTGACGGCACGGATTGGTTATTTGTTAAACCCACCCCCACCCCCTGTGCTAATTGGAGGAGCAGAAATCACTTATTATGAACACAATTCCAGACCAGAGAAACAGTCCACTCTGAAAGTGGGCGGGTCTATGGGCTGGAACCAGGCTAGTTTTCACTACTTCTTAAGCATGTTTTGTTCTAATTTATGGAAATGTATTTATTATTTATTCATGAAATTACTTACAAAATACCATGGAAAATGAAATCATAATTAAGAACAAAATGTAGTATTCAAAACTTGGTCTGCGACCCACAAATTTGTCCCGACCCAGTGTTTGGGAAACGGTGATCTAGAAGCTTCTAGATCAGCTATTTTGTGCTACTTGTACAACGAAGTAGGGGGCGGCAGTGGCTCAGGGGTAGAGTTGCCGTCTTAGAACACAGAGGGTTCCTGAAGGGTTCCCAGTTCGATCCCGGGCTCCCCCAAAGTTGGTGTCGAAGAGTCCTTGAGCAAGACTCTGAACCCCTAGTTGCTCCTCCTGGTGAGCAGGTTGATGCCTTGCATGGTTTCCTCCGCCATATGAATGTGTGTGCGTCTGTGTCACTGTGTGTGTGTGTGTGTGTGTGTGTGTGTGTGTGTGTGTGTGTGTGTGTGTGTGTGTGTGTGTGTGTGTGTGTGTGTGTGTGTGTGTGTGCGTGTGCAAATGGGTGAATGCAAGGCACAATCTCTGTAAAGCGCCTTGGATAAAGGCGCTATATAAATGCACCATTTACGATTTAGGGCCTATGTATGGCATTAAATTTACAAAAGAAAACCATCAAAGAGTTGAAATAGGGAGATAGGAGCTTTCTGCCCGGCAGCGATGCTATGCAACTGAACGTGCACGTGGCCTAATCTGTGTGGGAGCTCAGCTCTGCGCGGCGCGCAATGCTAGTTCTGTGGCACGCTAATGGGGCGATGGGAGTGGGTGGGTGGGAGGGAGGGATACGGGGGGATCGGGGGGATGGGCGATTGGCGTCTCTAATTATGGCTTGATACTAAAGAGTAATTAGTGAGCTGTGTGGCTGATGGCGGCAGCTTTTGGTGCGTCAGACTCGATTGCGAGAGATAACGGAGCCTCGTTGCAGCGGCTGCGAGCCGTCCTACGGGGGATCCTTTTGTGGGATTTAGAGAATCAAATTCTCTGGAAGAAATGCCTTTGCTTGGCAAAACGGCACAACGATTATTCTCTGAAACTACCACTCATGACAGTATATACTCACTCAGAGTCAGTTACTGTAAATAGATACCTTTATCGATCCCACAGGGCTGATTTAGGCGCCAGAGACAGCACAGCAGGGAAAGTTACAGATACAGGGCATAGAAGTACAGTAGGTAAAGGAGAAGAATAAAGACAGCCTTCAACAAATATTAATACAAAGCATACAGACACCCTATACAATCATCCCGCCATGGTGCAGAGCACAAAGACACTAAAAGACAATAAATAAATAGAGTGAGTCACGGAGGGCCCTGAAATGAACCTGTAGTAGGGGTGTAACGATACGTTTTAATAGCGATACGACATGGTTGACGATACGATATATGGACGATATTGGTTCATTCATGGCGATACGATACGATTTCATTCAATGATTTAAAATCAATATAGTAACTATTTAGCAAAGAATTTAAATCTGTGTGAAACGTGTCAAAAATCTAGTATTATGGATACAAATACGAATGCTGTGATTCTCCAGCAAACACATGGACATTACATTTCAACACATATGGGCAAACCCGCACCTTGACATGAACACATTTATCGATAGACCAAGAATAGCTATATGGAATGGAAAAGTAATTAGACCCCTCTTTTTCATTTTCTAAATACAAGGCACAAATACTTAGTTTCCATACAATAGATTATTTGCATTGCAAAACGATTTGATTCGATTATCTGCATTTTAAAACGATGTGATACGATACAAAGCCAAAACGGTACGATATTTTGCTTTTGCAAACGATATAATAGATCTTTGAAAATTAAAATCGATTTTTCGATTCAGTTACTATATCGTTAAACCCCTAACCTGTAGGTTTGAGAAGCGCTGCTGTGTGCTGTGTAAAGTGTGTGGCTGTGAGCTGCAGGTTGACTT
>NC_137811.1:31453329-31475829 GCF_963921795.1 Nannobrachium achirus | reverse complement strand
GGAGAGAGAGAGAGAGAGAGAGAGAGAGAGAGAGAGAGACAGAGACAGAGAGAGAGAGAGAGAGAGAGAGAGAGAGAGAGGGAGAGAGAGAGAGAGGGAGACAGAGAGAGGTAGAGAGGGAGAGAGTTGTGATCCAGTCCTCTGGTGAGCCACGCTGCAGCTTATCACAGCTCACCCCCACAGGGAACACAGTTGACAAACGATATGAAGTCCTCCTCTACTGTACGCTGCTACTGTACACAGTACAACACCCACACATAGCAGCTAGCGGCAGGCCAGGGCTAACCGTTAGCAAACGCTAACCCTTCCTTTGGTGGATCCTCCTCCAAAAGGAATCTCACCGATGTTACAGCGCTATACAGCGCCGGTCACTAATGACCGGAGCTAGCGATGCGGAGAGGCATAGCATAAGTTCTTTGGCTGGCCTTGGTGGTTGCCAGCGCGTTGCTTTCAGTGTTGTGTCCTGAAATGATGTTGTTGTTGAGAGGGCCTAATGGGTAGAGGCAGAGCAAAGAGAACATGGATGCCGGGAAACAGATGTAAACAAACAGGGGATAAGGGCGGCTGGAGGGAGGGAGGCAGAGAGAGACAATGATGATGATAGGAGTATCCTCTGGGAAGCTCACGCCTGGAGTCTCTCTCCCTCTCTCTTTCTTTCTCTCTCTCTCTCTATCCTCTCTCTCTCTCTCTCTCTCCTATCTCCCCTCCCGCTGCTGTTTCACTCTTAATTAATTTCCCACTAGTCACTGGAGCCCAGAGCTGCAGCTCTCCTCAGCTGGCCTCTGCTCCGTTCAGACTGCTCCATGATCACTGCCTGCTCACACACACACACACACACACACACACACACACACACACACACACACACACACACACACACACACACACACACACACGCACGGCGCACACACAGCCATGCACACAGTGCTTACAGATGCAGACACACATTTGATTTGATTTATTTGACAAATTAAATAAAAACATGTATACGTTTAAATCATCCATTATGGCACAATGAATTCAGTCACAGACTTACCGTATTTCCACCGTGGCCCTTGTGATGTGCAGAATGGCAAGGCAAGTGTTACAACATATTTGGCGACAAATACAAAACATTGTATCATGAGTTAAAAGCCAGTTACATAAACGAGGGGAGGAGGGCTTAGTCGCAAATGATGCAACATTTGTGTGCATAAATTGATACCATTTTAAAATCATTCTTGCCACAGATCAACTTAATATCTAAAGGCAGATATTAGATAGATAGCCCAGAGGCGGCACAGCAGTTAAGGTTACAAAGTTACATGGAAGTATTAAAAATAAGAAATACTGTACACAGTGAAACAACAAACAAGGAAGAAGAATCAACAATACAGAGCAATCGTAAACGTAGGTAATAAAACCAAAATATATATAAAGTGTTGAGAACAGTCAATGCTACATAAGTCTCACGACATATGCATATTGAATATATTCTACTATTGCCACAAGAATGTGAAATGCCGGTGCTCTGTGGTACAGTTGTAAAGTGCAGCATTGCAGAGGCTGAGGGTTTGAATCCACTGTGCTGCATACAGCTTTGTCAAGAGGCCCTACTTCTTCCTGGTGGGGATTCCTCACGGCAGGTAAGTCAGTAGGATACTAGCCTTGCATGGCCAGACTCATATCAATTAAATTCATTTAGCTTTATTGGCATGAATGTAACAATTGTGTGTGTGTGTGTGTGTGTGTGTGTGTGTGTGTGTGTGTGTGTGTGTGTGTGTGTGTGTGTGTGTGTGTGTGCGTGCGTGCGTGCGTGCGTGCGTGCGTGCGTGCGTGCGTGCGTGCGTGCGTGTGTGTGTGTGTGTGGAACCTGCATTTCCAAGCTGGGGCAGATTAAAAAACGCCTCTGGCGATAAACCCTTTCCATATTTGCATACTGGGCCCTGATTGGTCCCTTACTACTTTCGGAGGGAGTGATGTCCAATCACAACTGAGCGGTGCCATACCAAATCTACCGAGGGCAATTTGTTTTTGCAATGGAAGATTTGTCTAGTTCCCAGGCTAGTAGGAGGAATGAATTGGCATAAGGACAAAAGTTTGGAGAAAAGGAGCTAAAAAACCCCAAAAGAAAAGAAAAGTAAATTGCCTTACCAACAGCCACAGAAGTCCTCGATTCCCCGACCAAATACAAATCGGAACCAGAAACATGGCTGTTCTCAAATAATAATTAGACCCCTACTACAGTAGGTTGACCCCAGAGATGCAAACAACACACACACGCTCCCTCAGCGATCTCCATGGAAGGAACCCTGTGTGAATGGCATCCTCTGCCACCTCCACAGAGTGCAGTCTAGTTGTTTTTAGTGTTGTTGCTGATATGTAATGTGTTGTACATCATGATGACGAGCTGAGTGTAAGGGACCATGATGGAAGCCCTGCTGGGTCGTAGCATAAACAAGCGTCCAGTTGAATTAGAACTCTTATCAGCCAAATGATTGCAAAGCTCTGAACTGACCTTTAAATGAGAGACATATCAAATTAACAGCCATAGTTCTCATGCAGGACCAATGAACATTTCTGTCCGTTGATGGCCCATTGGGAGCGTTTCGCTGTTACTACGTGCCATCTGTTCGACACCCAACTCTAACCCTTACCCTAAACCTAACCTCCGTGGGGTGAGTCCCTAACCCTCCCGACGCTCCTTTGTCGAAAATGACGGTCGTTCGAAAGAGCGAGATTTCCCCATTGACTTCGATGTGTTTTCTTTGAATTAACCAAGACTTCCAAAGAAAAAAAGCTTCCATTGCTCTAATAGAACCACGTTCAGAATGGTTGCGTATGTGAAAAATGTTTGCAGATCTGTTGTTACCCTTCTAAAGCCAAAGCCATTTAATCTCTGCTTAGATCAGCAGTGCAGACCTAGATGCACACGCACGCACGCACGCACGCACGCACGCACGCACGCACGCACGCACGCACGCACGCACACTTAGCCCCCTCGACCCTGCTCTTCCTCCCTAATTCACAGCCCTTGGTAATCCTAGCCCTGGGCCTGCCCTAGAGTGCTCACAGCAGCTATTTCTGCTAGCTACCTAGCGCATCAGGAATACAACGAGAGGCCCTGACCCAAGGTTTACCGCCACCCACGCACATTGCACACACACACACACACACACACACACACACACACACACACACACACACACACACACACACACACACACACACACACACACACACACACACATACACACACACACACACACACACACACACACACACACACACACACTCGCCTACTGTATACCCCAGAGCACCTGGTCTCTTCCTTTAGCGGTAATTGCTCGGCGAGTATAGAGAAAGGGAGAGCAGAAAGGGTGAGCGGGGAGGAGTGGGGAGTGGGGTGGGGGGGAGATTGGACAAGAAATCCAGCAGCCACTCTCAAGGTTGCGCTCTGGTACAGAGAGAGAGAGAGAGAGAGAGAGAGAGAGAGAGAGAGAGAGAGATGAGCTCCTGGCCAGTTGTGCGCTGCTGGGGCCTCTATCTCGGGGGAACCAATCGCTGGTGCCCCTTAGGTTTAACCTCTGACCCGCCCATGGCCACCAATTGGACCACAGAGTATACTGTGTTGAATACTGTGCCGTCTGGTTGTCCCCCCGGCCCTCCCACTCACACTGTTTAGCCCTCCCAATGGAGACCTCCTGCAATCACTGCTACCTCCCCCCCCCCCCCCTCCTTCTCCCTAAATATATATCGTCGTTGTCGGGTGGAAACCGTGTATGTCCAAAACCGTTTGGGTTTGTATTTATCGTTTTAAAAATGATTTAAACTAGTGAAAACAGCCGATCTACAAGCACACAACGCCTCGCACCGCGAGGCGTTGTGTGCTTGAAGATCTGCTGTTTTCACTACTTTTGTGCGACTGCCTTGTACGATGAAGCAGGGCTTGAATTTATGAAAGAACATACTATTTTGAAACTTGGAGATACAAGGTTTCTGCCCGACAGTGACGATATACAAGTAGCACATGCCCTCTCCTCTCCTCTCCTCTCCTCTCCTCTCCTCTCCTCTCCTCTCCTCTCCTCTCCTCTGCTTCCCTGGTTAAATGGGCCCCAGGGGAACATCAGACGGACCATAGCCCAGCAGCTGGAGCTTCTAGCTTGGAGAGTAAGTGAGAGACAGAGAGTTGTAGGGGGAAAAAATTAAAGAGTGGAAGAGAGATAGTGCATCTATCCTTAGCTGGCCCGTCTACCATCTGGACACCTGAGCCTGGGGCCTGTTTATAGCGCCTCCTTCTGGAGATAAGCTGTACAGTGCATGGCACTGACCTCCTGACACCCAGCAACACCTGTTTTGAACATGTTTTGATTTGGTCAGTCCATATATTTCCCGTTACTTTCTGAGACGAGGTCGTGTATGACTGACTATGCACCAAGCTAAAAGTGCGATTTCAGAGGGGTTGTATCGTTTTGATGCCCTTCTGATTACGACCGTAGGTCGCGTTTACTATGAAAACCTGCAGCTCATGTGCGTCAGTCGGTCAGTCACGCCTCATGTCACGCTCCATATATGACCAGGACAGAATTAATTTGCAAGTGTGACTCGCGTCACCGCAACCCCACTTGCAAATTAATTCTGTCCTTGTCCCTTTTATGCCCATATATGGAGATCCCTGATGTCATCACGCTCATATCTGTCTCTTGTTTCAGCGCAAGGTTGCTTCTCGCCCTTAGGGCGTCTTACTGGTAGACAGTCTATAGAGAGTCAGGATCATTGTGGTTTGCTGCAACGTGGGCCTTATAGGACACCCGGTTGTCCTGGAACACTCCCATGGCAGTTTGCACAGGTGTAACTAGGTTGTTGTCGGGGGGATTCTACCAGGGAAGAACATGAGGTGGTGGAGTGCTGTCCACAGAGTAATGATGGGAGTAACCGCGCAGAAATGACAGCCAGAGGGACCAGGAATTGAGCCCTGGGGGACTCCAGTCAAGAGAGCATACGAGGTGATCAAAGCAAACCTCTCCAAGAAACTCAGTAGGTCTGGTACTGTAGGTCAGCTAGGAAGAGAACCACTCGTGTAATTGAAAGGTTAGAAATGGTGCTAGTGCTAGTTGACTGTATCAAATGGAGCACACGGGGCGAAAAGGAGGAGGAGAGAGAAATGCAGCCTGAGTTTCACATACTGTATCGTTGTTGTCAGGTTGAAACCTTGTATCTCCAAAACAGTTCGTTTTGTATTTGTCATTTTAAAAAATATTTAAACTAGTGAAAACAGCCAATCTACAAGCACACAACGCCTCACACCCCGAGGCGTTGTGTGCTTGTAGATCTGCTGTTTTCACTAGTTTTGAGTGACAGTCTTGTATGGTGAAGCAGGGCTTTACTTTACTGAAAAACATACACATTTAAAACTTGGAGATACGAGGTTTCTGCCCGACAGTGACGATATAGTGACTGCAAGAAGTGCAATCACAGAACCCGACTGGATCCAAAGGGTTATTATACGAGGTGAAGAGGGAGATGAGAGAGCTTTGACTATAAACCACCTGTTAAAGGTTTTTTGGAGAAGAAAGGAAGAGAGTGAAACTGGCCTGTGGTTCTTCATGTTGGAGGGGTCAAGAGTTGGCTTCTCGATGAGTGAGAGAGAGGCCGACTGGAAGGCAGACATTCAGGACGCAGCCTGAGGTTATGGATGAGTGGTAATGAATGGAAGAAGTGTAATTCAGTGGCAATGGTCTGGAAGATTGAGGAAGGCACATGGGGTCAACAACATGACAGGTGGCGATGTCGACGGCACAACACGCATTTCAGGACCTCAGCTGGACATACAGTAGAGGAGCCTCTTATCCTCATCTTCAGCAGCAGGGACGTGCAGAGAATGTTAGAGAGGCAGGGGCTGAATTCTCTAAAAGGGCCTTTTGGTGAAAATATCAAAAATAGCAGAGGTCGGCTATTTTCAGTGTTTGATACCACACTGAACTAAGCATAATCAAGTCAGTACTGGATATGAGGCGTATGGCATAGGTTTCTACACAGAGAGGGCAATTCTTTCAACATAAGATGCTGCGTTCAAGTCCAGGAGAGTTTGGACAAGGCAATTCTCTTGAATGCTGCCTTCAGGTATATGGCATTAAAAGAGGGCATTCGTGTTCCTTTCACCATAGCAATAACTGCATTTATGGTCTGGAAAGGGCACTTTTGACAGACTGATAAAGGGGCAGGGGCTCAAGCCCCCTTTGATGTCTATATGTGCATGTTCAGCAGAGAGTGATGTGGAGGGGAGGCAGTGTCAGGGGAGATGAGAACGGAGGAGAAGGTATAGAGAAAGTCTTCCTCTGGTTCTAAAGGCAGAGAGTCTGTGGAGATTGAAGAGAGAGCGCAAAGTAAAGTGACTGAAAGTGAGGGATGGAGGTCATCAAATAGGCCAATCTTCTGCCACTTACTTTTTGGCAAGTCCAAATAACACACTTCAGCCTAAAGCTCACAGGAGTTCTCAGGAAGAACTCTTACAGTAACATTACATCACCTCTGCAGACTGGTGAATTCATCACCACACACCACTACTCACACCTCCTCATAACCAGGGTTCCATTGTTCTTAATCACTTAGGCCACAAATCGTTGTTGTGGGGTGGAAACCTTGTACAGTACCGATGTCTCTGGTTGACACTGGCACATTTCACTCGGGTTTTTTCATCTCTCATGTCACTTTGTCTGCTGACCTCACTCAACAACAAAATAAAAATAAAATAAACAAAACTTAAAATAAATCAATTCACAGGAGGCAAGCAGTGATCACCCCATGCTGTGCAATGCAATGTAGTTTCAAATGCACTGCATTGCAGATGCTTTTTTGAAAGTAAAAAAACTAAAAAAGAAGAGAAGACATGCACGACATGCATGGTCTGGGCAGATTGCCCCAGGAAATGTGTCAATATGAACCAGAGACATCGGGTATGTCCAAAACCACTCGTTTCGTATTTATAATTTAAAAAATGATTTAAGGCGTTCTGTGCTAGTTTTGTGCGACGGTCCTGTATGATGAAGCAGGGCTTTACTTTACGAAAAAACACTAAAACTTGGAGATGGTTTCTTCTGCCCAACAGTGACGATATATACTGTACATCCAAAAATCCGAAAAAATGCTGCTTTACAAGCTCACAATTGTGTTGCATTGCAATGTGGTTCTGATAAAGCTTTTAGATCTGTTATTTTCGGTCTTTTAATTTGAACACAAACGGTTAACACATTGTAACATTTTTTTAAAGTGTGATATTAACATTAACACAAATAACAAACATTTTCCAAAAAGAAATGCATGTATTTATTCAGTCTGATCAAGCGCAGATGAAACATATCCCCACCGGTGGAAAATAAATAAATCAACGACCAAAGGGGTTGGAATATCAAAATCTGATTTTGACCTTTGATCTTGTAGTAGATTAGTTATTTCTGGACACGTCACTGGACCAAGTAGGCCTATGAACCAGGCTTTATATTCTGTACTGCGGCCAGGGGTGGTACAGAGATAGAGGTGGAGGGCAGAGAGTTGAGGAGGTTGACGGTACGAGGCCAAGCATGAGCACTCCAGCAGACAGGCACGTCACACCCCCCCACCCCCACCCCCGTCAACACTGACACTAATTGAGAGGTCTATGAAATATAAATGATCTCTGTGGTGGCCCCTCGCCTCCCTCCTCTCTCTCTCTCTCTCTCTCTCTCTCTCTCTCTCTCTCTCTCTCACACACACACACACACACACACACACACACACACACACACACACACACACACACACTTTCTTATACTCTCTCTCACTTTATCGCCTCCTTCTCTCTCTCCACTCTTATATTCTCTCAAGTTCTCTCTCACTCTCTCCCTTCCGTCTGTCTGTCTGTCTGTCTGTCTGTCTGTCTGTCTGTCTGTCCCTCTCTCTCTCTCTCTCTCTCTCTCTCTCTCTCTCTCTCTCTCTCTCTCTCTCTCTCTCTCTGCCTGCTCGAGTGACCCTGGGCCAGATTTCCTCTAGACGTCTACTGTCACAACCTGGCTCAAAGGTGAGTGATAAAAGAATGGAGACCACCACACTAAAGACTGTGAATGACGCTGGATGTTTTAAGTCAGTAAATTAAATATAGCGGTGTGTCTGTCAGCAGCTCAGTGTGTGGCTGTAGGCTACTGTGTGACACAGAGTACAATCATACCAGAACACAGGCCAGGGCCCCCATGAGCCCATCCTGCTCAGCAGTGGTGGAAAAAGTACTAATATGTTTTATTTAAATGCTAAATGTACTTGAGTAAAAGTACAAAAGTATTGGTATCAGAATGTACTTAAAGCACCAAAAGTATTAAGTACTCATTGTGCAGAAGGTCCCATTTCAAGTTTTCAAATGTATAAAAATCTTTTGAAAATAGCAGATCTACAAGCTGTGACACATTGTGAGCTTGTAGATCGGCTATTTTCAAATGGCCAAAAATGCCCGAAATGTATATAGGGGTTGATGTGGTTTTGTAGTATTAATCAATCTACAAATACGTTTTCAAATAAATATAGTGGAGTAAAAGTACAATATTTGGATCAAAGATGGAAAAGTGTTGGAAATTAGAAATACTGAAGTAATGTACAAATGCCTCAACATTGTACTTAGGTACTGTACTTAAAGGAGTAGTTCACCCCCAAAATGACTTTTGACTGTATCACGCCGCATGGAGACTAGAGTTCAATAATATTTTTAGTTTTTTGTCGCATTCCTAAGACAAAAATGTGATAACAATAAATGTACCCCCATTCGTTCCGGATGGGGACCCGTTTCGAAACGGGTCCCCATCCGGAATCAATGGGGGTAAATTTACTCAAATCAAATTTTTGTCTTAGGAATGTAACAAAAACCAAAAAAATACTCTACATGGCATGAGTAATCAATAGAAAAGAAGTCATTTTGGGGTGAACTACTCCTTTAAGTACATTTACTATAGTTACTTTACACCACCGCTGCTCAGTTGTGTTGCATTTCTGACAAAGTCTGAGCGCCACAAGGAGGAGGAAGGAACATGCAACGTATTAGACAGGTGCAGAGCAGAGAACACAATGACTTACAAAAGGAAGAAAACAGTCTGCACACAATAGGCTCTATATGTAGCCATCTTGGAAGGAAATTGGGCTGCTGACTTACAGTACTTCCTTCACAGGTGCTACCAATGATTCTGATGAAGGCTCTGTTCCATCTAGTGCAGCACAGTGGTTCTCTCACTTTTTCATTTCAAGGGCCCCCATGCATAACTTGTGTGCAAATGGAACCAAAGGGTCCATTTGGTTCCATTTCTCAGAGTTACACACCTTTTTTAAGGGGTCATTTGGAATCCCCTCAGGGAACCATTAGGGCAGGGGTTTTCAAAATGGGTGACGGAGCACCCTGGGGTGCCGTGATGGCAGTCCAGGGGTGCCGCGAGATAATTTGATAATATTTGGAATTTGTCTGGACACTTAAAAAAAAATATTTAGTATCATTATAAACTTGAAGTACAAAGTTATTTTCAGTCAGTTCTAACCAAAATGGCTATTATCTCAATGTTTTCCTCGCAACATAATCACTAAAATATGCTATAAATATGAGATGCTGGGAGTGAAAACTATGAATATAATGTAGGGGTGCCTCGGGTGAACTTTATTTTTTATAGGGGTGCCCTGAGCCAAAAAAGTTTGGGAACCCCTGCATTAGGGTACGTGGACCACACTTTGAGACCCGCTGGTAGTGAGCCAACATGCACAATATCAACACACCTTGACCAGAATGGAACGGGGCCTTCATTAGCATCATTGGTAACAGCTGTGAAGGGAGTAAGGAAGAGGCCCAAATTCTTCACAACCCAGGGGTCTTCAACGTTTTCAGGCGAAGGACTCCTTAGTTGAGAGAGAGATGAAGCAGGGACCCCCACAACCTTTTCATAGATTCCATATATTTAGTTTCATCGTTTGACAGCACAATCATCAGTGTATTTTGGATTCATGCCAATGTGTCTTTTCAGATATTTAACCACTTGAACTGTCAATACTTAGTAAACTTGACCTTTCACTATGTACTTGGTCTGCTCTTTTTCACCTCTACACCAAAGTTCTTTGCCAAAAATAGCCGATCTACAAGCTCACGACGCCTCGCGCTGCGAGGCGTTGTGAGCTTGCAGATCTGCTATTTTTGGCAAAAGTTCTCAGAATAAGGACACTAGAGTTCAAGTGCTTAATATAAAGAAAATCACACAAAGATTTGGAGGACCCCCTGACCCCTGTAGTAACTCTGAAGACCCCCTAGGGGTCCCGGACCCCCTGTTGAAGACCCCTGCTTTACAATATGGCTGCTGTGCATAGAGCCTATTGGGCTCTTGTTGAAAACGTGGTCTTTATTGCATCCACAAGTGTCTGCGACGCTGCGTGTTGTCTTGAAAGCCTCGACGCCACCCGTCATCTTTTTCACTTGGAATAAAGGGGAAGAACAACCCTTACACCCCGCTGCACCCTGGGTATGAACACTGTTACTGTATATCCTGAGTGTTTGTTAAACTCTGCATGAAAGCGTACAAATGGAACTGGTGGGATGTGGTTACATTATTTTGTATACACTCCCAGAGTTACAATATAGGACACATTGAAACAGAGGATTTTACTGTGTGTGCTTCAGGGGTGGTCAGATGGCACACACAGTGTGTGTGTGTGTGTGTGTGTGTGTGTGTGTGTGTGTGTGTGTGTGTGTGTGTGTGTGTGTGTGTGTGTGTGTGTGTGTGTGTGTGTGTGTGTGTGTGTGCGTGCGTGCGTGCGTGTGTGTGTGTGTGTGTGTGTGTGTGTGTGTGTGTGTGTGTGTGTGTGTGTGTGTGTGTGCATGCATGTGTGAATGTGTGTGTGTATGAGGGTGTGAAAGAGTGAAAGTGAGATACACAGCAGGCAAGAGAAGGAGTGAGAAAGCATGTGTTGTGTGTGTGTGTGTGTGTGTGTGTGTGTGTGTGTGTGTGTGTGTGTGTGTGTGTGTGTGTGTGTGTGTGTGTGTGTGTGTGTGTGTGTGTAATACAATATGTATCCCAATCGCCAGAGAATAGTTTTTTTGCCATATACATTTCTGCAAAACAGGGATATGTTGAAAGTCTGTTTGAGCCCAGTGTTAATTCTGTCGATTATAAAACTATGATGGAAACCTTTTTCACAGACAAAATCTAAAACTATGATAATATCATCAACAAATACCAAAAATATAAAAAATGTTAGGGATGGACTAGAGGAGAAGACATCCAGTACACTAGAAATATGTGTACAATAAGCAAACAGCTTGTAGATTTGTTATTTCCAGTATGAATCAGTGCTCGCTACAAATTCTACAAAGCACTTTACTTTGTAAAACGGGGTTGATTCCACAAGGTCCGCACTGGAAATGTACAGTAGACATGCAACATATTTTTGTTTCAGAAATATAACTTGGTTGACAGAAACATACAATGCCAATGCTTTTCTTTGGCGACTAGGCTGTGAAGCACATTGCAACTTGAGTGAGTGTCTCTTTGTCACATGTTTAGGAATGCAACAAATAAAATAAAAATATTATTGAACTCAAGTCTCCATGAGGTGAGTAATCAATAGAAAAATAAGTAATTTTGGGGGTTTGAACTACTCCTTTTTAACTTTGTACATGTTTCTGTGCACGTATATAGTTTGTGGTATGGTATGCATACTGTACCTTACATGATCACGTATTTAACACACGGGCAGTTGAGTCTGCATATTTGCATGTGTACAGTATCAGCACGCAAGTGTAAAAGTGCATCTGCAATGTTTGTGCATGCTCTTGTGCGTGCATGCGAATGTCTGTTGCATGTGTATTTTGGTGTTTGTGTGCGTGCTGGTGCCTGTGTGGGGCTTAGGGGGAGTGCAGGGAGGTGGGAAGAGAGGTCAGTAACTCCCCCCTCTGGCAGTAAAGGAGACATTTAAAGGTCAAAGGTAGAGGACGGCCGGCGGCCCGTCGCCAAGCATCTAGGGTTATTTTTAGGGCCTTCTTCTCTCTGCACATATAATACACCATCACCACGTTCTCCAGGGACTTCTCTCCTCCCTCCTCTGGCCCACTCTCTGCTCCCTCCCTCCCTTCTCCCCTCGGCAGGGGTGTCGCATCAAATTCTGCATGGGCCCTGGCCTGCATGGTACAAGGATTCACTGCGGGCCCCCCATGAATGTTCTTCATGGGGGGGTGGGGTGTTTAACCCATTTAGACTGGGAACGCTTTATTACTCATTATTTTGTGCTTTAACTATTGAAAAATAGCAGATATACAAGCTCACAGCGCGGCACAGAGTGCGAAAAATCTTATGTTTCTATGTCAGTGGTGCTCAAACTTTTTCACGTCAAGGACCCCCAAAATGATATGTATTTGGCCACGGACCCCCATCTCAAAATATTTTGTTCCAGGGACCCCCCAGAAGCAAAATCTTAGTTACGTTCGCTTAAAAAAATACATATATTCAAAGATTTGCACACATTTTCTCGACTTTTCAAAAATAGCAGATCTACAAGCTCGCAGTGCGGCACTCAGTGCCGTACTGTGAGCTTTTCAATAGCTAAAGTATAAAATAATTAAGGCCCCTCCACCTTGGGCCCTGCTAGTAACTCAGTCCCACTTTTCCCCCTTTTTGTCTCTGTGTCTGTCTGTCCGTCCGTCATTCACACCACTTGTTCCCCCTTCTGGAATATCTCTCCTTTCTCACTAGTTCATGTCTCTCTCCTTCTCGTGCAGTCATTTGGTGGTCAATTCTCATTGAGGGTTAATTTCTCATCCTCTCTCTTTTCTCTCGCTCGCTCGCTCGTGCACGCACGTCGCACGCACACTTGCACACGCAGAGAAAGACAGAGAGACAGATAGAGAGAGACAGAGAGAGAGAGAGAGAGAGAGAGAGAGAGAGAGAGAGAGAGAGAGAGAGAGAGAGAGAGTCCCTACCATACTGGCAGTGGAGACCTCCAGAAGAATGTTGCTTACCATCAGCAGTTTGCCTTGGCTGTGTCAGTTGTCTCCATGCTCTCCCGATGACTGGCTCACACACACGTGGGAAATCATGTCTTTGTGTGAGCATGTGTGTGTGTGTGTGTGTGTGTGTGTGTGTGTGTGTGTGTGTGTGTGTGTGTGTGTGTGTGTGTGTGTGTGTGTGTGTGTTTATATATTTGTGTGAGTGTAGGACTGCATGTGTGCATGCTTCAGGAAACACATGCGTTTTTGTGCAACCATCAGCTGAATAAAACCGAGCACGCTTTTTTTGCAAGGCACTGCTGTTGGGAACAGCAGGTTTAACTACTTTCAACCTGCCGTCCCTATTTTCGTCTAAAAGATTTTCAGAAGCGTAACTTTTATGGCACAAACGGCAGATCTACAAGCTTACAACGTATTGCATCACAATGTGTTGTGAGCGACACCGATATAGATATAGCTCTATTCAAATTGGCTACTGGGAGGGCTGCTGGCTGCTGTGCCACGGCCATGTCCTTATGACTCAGACATAACCATAAACAAACCTGATACGTTATATTTAAGCATATATGGAGATCGGGTTGTACAGAGTCAAAGACTTGACCGCTATGACCATATACGGTAGTCATGCGCATAGGACCGACCAACTTAGTGGGTGCAGCCCTCGAGGAGTGAGGTGCCCGCCGGGTTATTTGGATGCGGTTGTCCAGTACTGACGATCTGACCTACAGTCAGGGTTCCCACGGTCATGAAATTCCTGGAAATATTTTGAAATTAGAAAAGTTTTGGAATTGATCAATGGTCCTGGAAGGTCCTGGAAAAAATTGAACTACAAGCTCACGTGTCGCAATGTGACACATTGTGAGCTTGTTGATCTGATATTTTCAAATAGCCGATGTGAAGTGGTAAAACTGAGCCTAGTTGCTTATTCTTCTTCTTTTTTTTAATCCCACAATTTTTTAACCCATTTCACCCAGTGCCAATTGCCTAAACTGTAATCCTGAGCTCTGCTCTCCTTCTGCCAACCTGGGGAGAGCCCCGAACAGAGCTCATGCTTCCTTCAGTGCATGTGACCAGGCCACTTCTCTTATCACCTGACAGGGGGGAGCTTCCCCAGTTGGACGTAGCACGTGGAAGGAACACATTATTCCAGCCAGTTCCTTTCCCCTCCAGCAGCTGCCCCTGCTGACCAGGCAGTAGAGACCAGAATTACTGCATGTTTTTTGTGAGGGTGCCTACCCTAGGAGACACAGGGAGAACATGCAAACTCCACACAGAAAGGCCCTTCCGCCAACCCCACCTAGTGTATGGGCACTGATGACACGGAGGTGAGAACACGCCCCCCAGCGCGGCAGCGCCCCCAGCATCCCCCAGCGGGAAATGAACACTGTACCTTCTAGTTTGCGAAGCGGCAGCTACCGGCTGCACCACCGTGCCCCCCTAGTTGCTTCTTTTGAGCTTGTTTTCATAGATCTGCTCGTTTCTCACACACACTTCACTTCCTTACTAGGGAGGAATCGAAAAGATATTATATATTGAATATACTGTATTGAATGAATATACAGTAGCACCCAATGGCGGCGCCCTGGAGAAGGCCAGGAATAATGTGAATATGGGAATAAAAGGGATGAGGACTGACAGATACAGAGATCTCATTCTCTATAGACCTTTTTCCAGAGCGCTGCAGTGTAGCTGCGGAGTCGCTGTGCGTATAGCACTGCCGCTTGACACCACAGGTATGGTTGCTGCTCTGGGAAATCGGTCTATACAATATGGGCATAAAAGGGACAAGGTACTGACAGATACAAAGATCTCCATATATCGGCACAAACGGGACACAGACAGACGGGTACAACGGGTACTCTGACAAATAATCCCTCGTCACCATGAATGCTCACCTATTTTAGTCGAACGTTCACTAAACCTTATTATGACATGTCCAGAATAGGGGTGCCAGGGTGTGGTTAAAGTGGTTAAGAAGGAGCCTCACGCATTTTTGGGTGGCCATTCGCTTCGATTGGACGCTCGTGTTCAATTGTGCCCTTTGCAAGATGATAAGTGACATAAGCCGGCATAAGGGCAGGCCGCGCAGTCAATTGTAGGAGCTGTGGAAAGCCATTCCGCTCCACTCCAGCGGTGTTAAGCCCCTTTAAACCTCATTATCTCCCCTTATCTGCATCTGCAATGCATTTTCCAGCAAATGTCACATTATAATCTGTGAGAGTCCAAATCGCCCATACTTTTTTTTAATGGACGCCAACAAACATGGGAAAATCAATGGAGTGAGATATCAGTGAAAGAGAGAGAGAGCGAGAGAGAGAGAGGGAGTGGGAGAGGGAGAGAGAATGTGCTTGAGTGTTCTGTTAGAGTGGGAGATAGAGATGAGAGACAATGGAAGAGAATCACAGAGAGAAAGTGAAGAGAAAGAGCAGGACTGGAATGTGAAAATAAAGGGAGAGACAGAACTGAAGAGAAAGTGAAACTGAACATGCATGCGGGCGCGCACACACACACACACACACACACACACACACACACACACACACACACACACACACACACACACACACACACACACACACACACACACAGGTTTCTGAATCTATGAACTGTCATTGTACTCTACAGCTATACTGTCTCAAGCACCTTCACTCTCACACACTTTCTAATTCAATCTCTACTTTCTTTATCCTCTGCTCTCCCAATTCCATCCATCCCCTCCCTCCCTCCCTCCCTCCCTCTCGTGTCCTCTCTTGTCCTCTATTAGCCCCAGTCTCCCTTCTCTAACTGCCCCCCCCCCCCCCCCCAAACCATCAGTCTCCAACGCACGCTTGTCCTCTCCCTCTTCGAGATCCAGTTTCATATTTCAATTAATGACTTTGTTGGCATTTGCTGTCTGACCGAAAAAGTGCAGAGGCTTGGAATCGACAATTTTAATTATTCAAACCACCGTTTCGTAAATAATGGTATAATTACTTTAATTGGAATTTGCGTCTTCTGTCGACCTTCCCACTCGTCTCTGTGTGGCTCCGGTCTCCTCCCATAATCCCCCGCTGTACTGTTCCCTGCGCCTCTTGTTTGCAGTGCCCCAGACGATGCTCCCTTCTCCTCTTTCCCCCTCTTCTTCCCTCTTATCATTCCCAACCTTTTCTGGATCAAAAGTGGCCCACGTCTACTTAACACACTGGTTCCCAAACAGTGGGTTGGGACCCATTTGTGAGTCGCGGACATATTTTTATATAGGTCCCTTAATTTTTGGTTTCCTATTTTGTGTTTAATGCCCTTATAGAGTAGTATTGATACTTTTAGTTTTTCCACCACAGTCCTTTCCCACCTCCCTCTGTTCTGCTATGACCCCCACCTTACCTCCATGCTCCCCATCCCTGTCCTTCTAACCTGCCTCCACTCTTCCCCCCTCCCTCCCTCTGCTGCACCCGGATGCTATTCCTGCCCCCCCACCCCCTCTCCTCTGCTGTCCTCCTGGATTCCTCCCTCCATCGCTCAGGTTTTTGTCGTCTGCCACTGTGGCGTGCTAACGCCCTGACAGCACAGGCCGCTGAATAATTGATGTGTGGATGTGAAAGTTTGATGCCTGGCTCGCGGGCAGATTGAACCTGCAGGCAGCGTGCCTCTGCCCATCAGCCGGCTCCCAGTTCTCCGCCACACACACACGCACACGCGCACACGCACACACACACAAGTGCACGCACGCGCACCCAGACGGACATGTACTCAGATATAAACATGCACACACATCCCCCAGCGGGCCCTAGCCCTCCCCACTAACTTGCTGTAAAACCACATGGATCTTCGCTGCAAGATCCAGTAAGTGTTACACACAGAAATTGACCTAGAACGTGTTCTACTTTTAGCATGTGTGTACCTTGGCCTCCCCACCTTATTGGCAGTCTATCGCCTGGCCCTGGAACCTGGTTATCCATACTATCTCCTACTTAGTTATACGGTGTATGGATGGTTCAAATAGTTGCAGCAATGATTTTGGGGAACGTCTCTAGAGCAGTGAGTCTCCAACGTGATTTATTCCAAGGACCTCCCATAACTCACAGGGTTACAGAAGCAGACTTGCAAGGGTTCGTTTGAAAACCCCCTCAACGAAAGCCAGAGGGACCACACTTTGAGAACCACTGATCTAGAGACCGTCTACACCAGTGGTTTTCAACCAGTGGTCTGGGGACCACCAGTGGTATTTTAGAGGGTTCCAGGTGGTCCGGAGCTAAATGACAGAGAGTTTGTATTTGTAACCAAATGGACCCTTATAGATATGTATCTCTTACCCGTACAGGTCCACTTGGTTTCATTTACGCTCTCAAGAGTTAAATTATAGTTAAACACCTGCATTACTTAATTTACAAGAAGTCTACGCAAAGAGAATAGCATAATTGTTATTTTGATAAATGTTTATCTCTCCTATGGTACCACAACACAGCATGGAACTGTGGACGAAATCGGGAGCATGTTGATATTGCGACATAACATTTGTTTGTTGTTCCATTTGTTTGACGCGGGTGAATGTTAAGCCTAACCCTAACCTTTCAGTCTCTCCTTACATTATAGTGAAGAGAGAGGTCTAACACCGAGAACATGTATAAAATGATACAGAAATTGCAAATATTTTGCATCATGTGATAGTTGATGCCTCATTCAAAGAGGGCGATTTCGATATTCATGGTGAAAGATCGATCTCATTCCACATAAAAATGTCGCTTTATGGTTGCATGACACTAACAACAGTTGAAAAAATTATAATAATTAATCATGCAAACAAAATACAACTAACGCCTCGGCTGTCGAACTGAGACACATTGTGTACATCTTCTATTTTCAGTGCGGGACACTGTCATAGGATGGAGTATCATCGGCATAATAAAAAACCCTACCAAGAAGCAAAAATATATAAATACACATTTCAAAATAAACCAAATAAGACCAAAAAGGACATATATGACAACAAGTAGGTCGGGAGTGGCTTATTGTCGGTAACAGATTATTGTCGGTAACAGCCGGTTACACGCAGTCTGTCCCCGTTACAATGGGAGATGGATTGCTGAGCTGGAGCGCCACACCTACCATCAACTCCCAGTACTTGCCGCACCCAAGCCGTGCTACACATAAGTTGGCGGCGGTGCCCGGGATCGTACCCATGACCTGGTGGTCCAAAAAAGGCAAGAGCTCTACTGAGCTCTACTGACATGAAAATTAGCTAAACGTGAACGACACCAAATATCTTTTCAAATTTAATTTGTTTTCGGTATATTTTGAAACGCATGTGCTATTTTTCCCCACATGTGGTTAACACTGAGGCAGCAGATTTAAGTCTTCCTTTTTTAACATTATCTCAAGGGATATTTCCTGTACAGTGTCCTTCTCCACATTCCAGCTGACTCAATAGAAGGATGGGGGGATGGGGTGGGGGGGGGGGGGGGGGGAGTTAGGTGGACAGCACATTTCCCTTAAAATAGATGAGACAGGCGGCCAAGCTTGTGGTTGACATTCAGTGGTGGAAAGTAACTAAGTACATTTACTTAAGTACTGTACTAATTAATCTACAAGCTCACAATGCATCAATGCACATTGTGAGCTTGTTATTTTCAAACGATTTTTATACATTTTAAAACTTGTGAAATGGGACATTCTGTATACTTTCACTTTTGATACTGTACGTTAAGTACATTTTGATGCCAATACTTGACATTCAATCCCATGGCACTGTACTACAGCTACAGGTAGCCTGCTGTACTGCACCTCTACAGACACTGTAGGCCTACTGTAACACACACACACGCACGCACGCACGCACGCACGCACGCACGCACACACACACACACACACACACACACACACACACACACACACACACACACACACACACACACCCCACGCCTTCTGCAACTCCACCCCGATACGACTTTACAGTCTTTGCTGACCAAGCACCCCAAATGTCGCAAAATATATATTACACATACTGTACCAAGTAACCCCACATTACACTTTTAAATAAGTTACAAGTACAGCAGCGCTGTACTTAACAATGTACAAAATGTACTATACACGCAAAAAAATTCATTTATTACAAGAAAGCGCGCAGTGCGCAGTGGACGCCCCCTATAATAGGTGTCCCCCAACATGCCCAGTCAATCACAGAGGTCCGAATGTCATCAATTTGACCACATGCGATCCAACACGGGAAGCATGAAACCTGTCTTGGCCTTAATGAAATCCTACCTGTATGTGCAATCTGTATGTGCATCTCCTAGGTCTCAAGCGGCAGGCAGAGCCCGTCTCAGGAGAAAATTCAAATGAAATTTGACAGAGGTAGCAGTATTGAGTCTTAATGCTGCATCACATTTGCATTATTCATAGTAGGAGAAAAAAATATATACTTGTGCATGTAGAAATGAAGTTATCAGGGCCTGAAATAGGAAATGTACCACAGTCAAACATTTGGGGAGGGAGGAATTGGGGAGAATCATAACCTCACACAGCAAATAGTCTATTACACTTTGCATGCATAATACTGACAGATTGAGTGTATGAGTGAGTTTGGTGTGTGTGTGTGTGTGTGTTTGTATACGTGCCTGCACGAGTGCTTGAATATGTGTGTGTGTACTGTATACATGCGCAGTTATGTTTGTGTTGCACTGCATGCTCTCTCTCTCTGCCCCTCTCTCTCTCTCCCACTTTCTCTCTATCCCCCCACCCCCCCACCCCCCTTCCCTATATCTGTCATGGAGAAGACGTGAGAGCCCTGCCTGTTGATTTATTCATGATATGACTTTTAATATCATTTACTGGGACATGGGAGTCTGCATCTCAAATAGGCCTGCAGGCACCTTGGCGTGCCGTTGCGAGTGTTTCACTCTGTGTGTGTGTGTGTGTGTGTGTGTGTGTGTGTGTGTGTGTGTGTGTGTGTGTGTGTGTGTGTGTGTGTGTGTGTGTGTGTGTGTGTGTGTGTGTGTGTGTGTGTTTGTTTGCGTGCGAGGTGAGTGGTTGCGCGCACGCGTATTTGTGTGTGAGTGTCTCTCTCTCTCTCTCTCTCTCTTTGTGCATAGGGTTAAGGTTGAGTCCATTTCAGTGTAACATTCTTGTTTGTGTGCTATATACGGGTGTGTATGTGTGTGTGTATGTGTGTGTGTGTGTGTGTGTGTGTGTGTGTATGTGTGTTACTGTATAGAATGTCTAAGGTTAACATTTAGCACATTTCAGCATACGCAAATGCATTCACACATATTTGATTGTCCTGTGTATGTGTACTGGTATGTGTGTTCGTTCATTCATTCGTGTGCGTGTGTGTGTGTGTGGGTGCGTGTGTGTGCGTGTGTGTGTGTGTGTGCGTGTGCGTGTGCGTGTGCGTGTGAACGTGTACAAACACGCGCACACTTTTGTAAGCTTTCACAAGTGCTGTATATAGGTTTTTTGTTTTGTTTTGTTGCATGTGACAAATTGAGTTGCAGCCACTGAAGAGGTGGATGCCTGGGTGATTGCCTGTAATAGGGTTGTTATTGAGTTATTTAGACCAGGGGAGGAAGTGGGTGTGTAATGGGTGATAGCTAGCTATGGGGGCTGATACCAATCTGTTTAGTATCACAGGGTGAGGAGAGGAATGCACCAGGAGGTGTCTGGTGTATGCATGCATTTTGTGTGTGTGTGTGTGTGTGTGCGCGTGCGCGCACGCGCGTGCGTGTGAGTGTGTGGTACTTGTATTATACCTGTGAGGGTTTTGAAAATGTATACTGTTTGTCATTGTTACCATCTTGTTTTATTTCAAAATCCAGAGGATAGATAGATACTTAGAACGCCATAGTGGTCCTATGTGTAAAACAAACACAAGACACAATAAAATGTTGCATTTATATTGTGCCTTTATCTGCTTTTCAACGTGCATTACATTCCCCCATTCATACTCCGATGGCAGATGAAACCATGCAAGGCACCGACCGGCTCATCAGGAGCAGCTGGGGTTCAGTGTCTTGCTCAAGGACACTTCGACTCCAATCCAGGGGGAGCCGTGGTTTGATTGATTGATTGAAGACTTTATTAGAAGTTTGCATAAAAAAGGTACAGTTTCATGACGGTACAGTTCACTGGTACAAGGTCAACTAAAATGAGATCCTAGAAAAGACTACGCTTATTTCTACAGGAAACCATTGAAGTATCTCACATAGCATTGAATGACAGACAGATAGAACACAGTACTATGCAGTAGATATAGTCAGGGAAAAAAAGGAAAAATAAAAATAAAACAGTGCAAAAAATAAAAAAATAAACAGTAAGTAAAAACAAAGAAGGGTCAGGGGAGGGTAAGGCTGGGTTAGGTTTATTGTTGCCAGTTGCGAACGGTTGCCGCCTGTAAGTGGTTTTTCAGGGCGATTTTAAAGGATGCTAGGGAACCACACTCCTTTAAAGGAGTAGTTCACCCCCAAAATGACTTTTTTTCTATTGATTACTCATACCATGGAGAGTAGAGTTCAATAATATTTTTTGGTTTTTGTCACATTCCTAAGACAAAAATTTGATTCGAGTAAATTTACCCCCATTGATTCCTGATGGGGACCCGTTTCGAAACGGGTCCCCATCCGGAACGAATGGGGTAAATTTATTGTTATCACATTTTTGTCTTAGGAATGTGACAAAAAACTAAAAATATTATTGAACTCTAGTCTCCATGGCGTAACTAATCAATAGAAAAAAAGTCATTTTGGGGGTGAACTACTCCTTTAAGGCCTTCGGTAACGCGTTCCACATTTTGGTGGTATAGCAGAAGAACGAGTTTGACCCTTTGTTTGAATTGACTCTGGGTTGAACGTGATCTGTGGCGCTGCCTCTGGTGTTGTAATTATGGACATCCTTAACGTTTTGAAAGTATTTTGACACATGGGTATCTTTGTGGTGTAGTGTATCTTGTGCACCAGGCCCATTGTAAGTTGCTGTACTCTGTCATCTACTCTGAGCCACCCCACTCTCAACTGGTGATCAAACCAATCAAACGCAATTGTGACGCAATGTGAGGTTGCAGGCATAGGCGATTTTAAGGGGTGTCCTAGGATGCACGTGCAACCCCTGGCCGCCAGGCGGCCATTTTGATTTTTATTTTTTTTGTAATGTAACTTTACATCCACTCAGACCGAATACAACAACACCCCCTAGTGGTAGTGATAGAGGCTGGCAGCTCCAGGCAGCCCCCCCCTCCCCTCCTGATGTGATGTCATATCCACGCGCCAGTATTGAAATTGAAAACAACATCTGTTAAAAATAAAGCATGGAGTTCGAGCTCTTCACTACTATGGACGTGACTACCGGTAGATATTATAATATAGCTGCTTGCCCTGAAACATCACATCATGGAGAGGATCATTTTGTACCTGACTTTCCTCTACAAAACACAGACCTCAGGCTCTATCAGCCAGGACTCTTGTCTCACTGTGCGTGACTGAACCATTTCCTCCTGACCAGCCCAAGGTAAGACTAAGACAGTCAGATCATGCTTTTATAAACCCTATTATATTAAGCCC
>NC_137811.1:31445829-31448329 GCF_963921795.1 Nannobrachium achirus | reverse complement strand
GACGGGAGCTTTGCTATGGAGCGTGTCAGGGTCACTATCTTTTAGGTGCTTATAAAATGCAAATCCTCCCTTGAATTTTGATAATGAGTGGGTATCGTCCTGTTTCTGTTCTTTCTCCCTTATTTGGTGTTTTCCCTTGGATGCAGAGAATGGATCTGCAAAACTCTAACTCCAGGCCAAGCCCAGCCCGGCTCCCCCCGGACAAGGGTCTGCAATTTATTAGCCAAATTAATTCTTCTTCGTTCTTCTTTTGTACATTGAGTTAATTAAGCCAATGTTTACGTTACATAATCGTCTAATCGCAATTATTTGACATAATCGCATTATCGTTTACATATCGTTTACATGCCATAATCATTTACATTGTAGAAGTTGTCAAATATGCCATTATTTTCTTTGTATAATTAGGATATGAGTCATATCTGCCATGTGCAACTTCAAAGCCTACATGCCAAACAGAAATGTAATTGTCAGAATGGTGGGATTCCAACCCGCGCTATGCAGCTGCTGGAAGAGCCTTATTTATGTCATACGTATGTGTTCTTACCAGGTGAGCCACAATTGAAGTCTTTTTTGAAGACAGCAAAACAGAGGAATAATCTTTCTTTGTTTTTGTTTATTTGGTTGGCAATCAGGGTTCTTGGGGTCAAAATCTGTTCTCTGTTGTGCGATATTTTCGTAAAAAAGATAATTTTATTTCAGTGAAGAAATGTAATAGTGTGGTTGATGACCTCTCTCTCTCTCTCTCTCTCTCTCTCTCTCTCTCACCCACTCACTCTCTCCGTAACTGCACTTACTGTACGGTTACAAATAAACTATTCAATGAATCATTCATTCATTCAATCAATCAATCAATCAATCAATCAATCAATCAATCAAACAAACAAACAAACAAACATACTTGCTCTCCCCCCCCTCGCTCTCTCTCTCTCTCTCTCTCTCTCTCTCTCTCTCTCTCTCTCTCTCTCTCTCTCTCTCTCTCTCTCTCTTTTATTTCCATGGCTTTTCACCTTCATCCATTCCACTCTCACTCTCTTTCTCTCCCACTGCCTTTCTCTTTCTCCTTCTGTCATTCTTACATCCACAAAGTGTACTGTATGGTTACTGTATTTGGAGCTATTTGTATTATCTATCTGTAAATACTGCACAGTTTAGTTTAGTCAAAGTCTTTTGGATACAATTTCATTTAGTTTTAGTAATATTTTAGTCATCTGAAAGTCATCTGAAGTTTTAGTTTTAGTCGGAGGCCAGCTATCTAGAGCAGTGGTTCCCAACCTGTGGGCTTTTGGGGGTTGGGGGTCCCCAGTTCAAATATGATTATTTTGGGGGGTCATGGCCTGAAAAGGTTGAGAGCCACTGCTATAGAAGCTACTTTGATCATTGATCTACTTTTATCTTGTATTTTTGAGAGGCCTGAGCCTTAATCCATAAGAGTGGCCCTTACAGAGTATCTGCGCCAAATTTCATGCTTGCATCACAAAGTGAACGATTCTTATGAAAGGTGCCATTAATCGGCTGCATACTAAATGTTTGGCCAGTTTTTATAGTAGTTTGTTGATGCAGTAATGGTATTTTTTATTTAATTTTATTTTATTTATTAAAAAGTCCTTAAATTGTAACTTCACTATTATCCCCCCACAAAATCTTGTGGGGACCCCCCTGGGAGCCCCGACCCACATTTTGAGAATCATGCATGGCAGGCTACTTGGCTAATTCATGGAGCATCATAAGAGTGGCATTGTTGCAATAAATGGTTAAATCTATGATGTGTGTGTGTGTGTGTGTGTGTGTGTGTGTGTGTGTGTGTGTGTGTGTGTGTGTGTGTGTGTGTGTGTGTGTGTGTGTGTGTATGTTTGTGTGTGTGTGTTTGTGAGCACGTGTGCGTGTATGTGCCTGCCTGCCTTTCTATCTGGATGCAGCACATTTCATCTTTGTATCTGCCTGTATTTCCACAGAGGGCTTTGAGTATTCATGTCACTTTTAATTTATTCACGTCTCTTCTCTCTCTCTCTCTCTCATCTCTCTCTCTCTCTCTCTCTCAGCCTGTCACCAGTGGCAGTAGTGTGTTCACTGTAATGAACTCTGGCTCTGGCTAAAGCCTGTGTTCTGCTCTCCCACACTGCGCTCCAGACAGAAAGCCAGAGGAGTAGACCGTTAACGAGTCATCCAGTGGGCCAAACTAATCTGCCAGTCAGCACTTCATCCACACAGCGAGCAAGTCAGCAGGCTAACAACACAGTCAGTCACACTGGCCATCCGCACAGCCATGTCGTCAGTCAACCAATGAGCCAGCTATACTCCAGTCATTCAGTTAGTCAGCTTATCTTGTCAGTCAGATAGACAGGCAGTCATAGTCAGGGAGGTGCAGAGAATGTTAGAGAGGCAGGGGCTGACATTTCTAAAAGGGCCTTTTGGTGAAAATATCAAAAATAGCAGACCTCCAAGCTCACAACGCGTCGCAGCGCGCCACGTTGTGAGCTATTTTTAGTGCTTGGTACCA
>NC_137811.1:31430829-31438329 GCF_963921795.1 Nannobrachium achirus | reverse complement strand
GATTTCAAAACAAAGTGCTTAATAAAGTCTCACACCTGTCTAAATACGATACGGTTTTCTATAATTACCCGTATCCTCCGTTTTCTTTAATAAGAAGCCTTTTTATCCGATCGCTTTCTGTTTATCTCAATGGGGTTGGTGCGCATGGGGAACGCCAGGAAATACATGGCCAAACAGAACACGATCGGATAAAAAGGCTTCTTATTAAAGAACACGGAGGATACGAGTAATTATAGAATGCCGTACCGTATTTAGAAAGGAGTGAGACTTTATTAAGCACTTTGTGAAATCTGAATGTTGGTGTAGTTGTAGGGGGCTAAATAATTCGCTCTGCCCGAACCCAAGCAAACACGGGAACATGACGGTCGGGTCTTGGTCTCTACGACCATGCATGCGTGAGATACGATGGGCTAAAATCCCTTTGGGAAACTCGGCCAATGCTAGTCCGTGCAACACAATAGTGCAGAGACAAAAAATAAGTGTCCAATGTCCATAGTCAGTGCAAATAAATCAAGAATAAAAAAACAAAAACAAGAAAGAGTGCATAATGCTACTTCAAATGAAAGGAATTTAATTGCGGTGATATTGCTCATAAAAGAAACACATAAGGTGTTACAAAAACTTCTGAAAGCAGATGGCAGGACTAGGATTCGGTGCCTTGTATTAAGACTTATACATCAGTTTCTGGAAATGTGTTTTTAATAACCCCGTTCAGTGTATTGAATTTTGCATGTGGGGAAACTGTATGTGCGCCGGAATCACGCATTCACTTGGCAATGTGGGCTGTGATATTCCAAGGTGTGGTGCTGTCGTAGATTCCAGATTTCAGATAGTGTAGGCTAGAGTTGCAAGGCCAGTAGGAAATGTAGTGTGGGAGGTTCACTGTGTATTTATTGTGCTTCTTAATCATTAAGCAGTGATTCTCAGCCTTTTTAATTTCATGGAGCCCCATTGATTAGCATTTTTTATATTTGATACAATACTCCCTGGGACCCCAATCTATTTGGCTTCTAGCTATTAATCATTTAGCTGCATGGGGACTCACAGGAACACCTTCAAAGACCTCTGGTGGTCTCTGGACCCTGCGTTAGGAACTATAGTCCTACCAGTGGCCTTTAGCCCACAGATATTACATTAACTGTAACAACGTGTACGTTCCGTATAGCAATTCAATGGTGAAAGCTGTGTTGTTTTCACCCAAATAAAAATGGCCGCCTGTATGTGTGTCTCAAAGAATACGTGGGCACTTCAGGAGAGACTATACCAAATAAAATATAGCCTGGAGCACTCGACTGGTCTGCACGTGTTTTATTGTTTTGCAGGGGTGCAGTCACCCTCCCAGTATAGTTTATTTGGGTATAGTCCTGAAGGGCCCAGGTACCGATATTCTTACTTCCTCTGATGCAAGTTGACCTGTTGAGCACCGACGAGCCCTTCTACCTTCTACTGCAGGGGTCTTCAATGTTTTCAGGCCAAGGACCCCTTAGTTGAGAGATAAATGAAGCAGGGACCCCCACAACCTTTTCATAGATTATAATTTAATCGTTTGACAGCACAATCATCAGTGTATTTTGGATTCATGTCAATTTGTTTTTTCAGATGTTTAACCGTCAATATAATGAACTTGACCTTTCACTCTGTTCTTAGTCTGCTCTTTTCCCCCTCTACACCAAACCTCTTTGCCGAAAATAGTCGATCTACAAGCTCACAATGCCTCGTGCTGCGAGGCGTTGTGAGCTTGTTGATCTGCTATTTTTGGCAAAATTCTCAGAATATGGACACTAGGGTTCAAGTGGTTAATATAAAAAGGAGAAAAAGGTTTATATCACACAAAGATTTGGAGGCCCCCCTGTAGTAACTCTGAGGACCCCCTGTTGAAGACCCTTGTTCTACTGGCTGAAACGTGCTGGACTTCTAATAATTGGGTATAATTTGTTATTATCGCTTTAGTTATGTTTTGTTTTGCTCATTCTTTGTCACATGTGGGTATGTAAAGACCTGAGACTGAGTTAGAGTTTTTCACGATTATTACTGTAACACACAAAAATAAAAAAATGTGGCAATTTTCACAACCTTAACTTCATGTACCGATCGTTTGACCCGATTTGGCACTTCTTCACACTCCCTTTTCTGCTTTAGACTCAGATTTTCCTTCTTTACACTCTGATGTCAATAACACACAACCTTGTTGTCAATACTACACACAATGTTCAGTTGCACACACTTCTCATGTAACATCTCAAAGTATCAACCTACAACACACAACTATTCAAAACTCTATACACATTCAAGTCTGATGTCAATTACAAATCACCTTGTTGTCCAAACACTACACACAATGTCACAGGAACCGGAGGCGCGAAAGCCACGAAATACAAAAAAAGATTTGAAATTCAAAGATACAAATACCAGGATATTGTCACCAGGATAGTATATTGCTGACAGTATCCTGGTCAGTATTAGACCAAGTACTGACCAAGTATTTAGAATTCTTTTCAAAATACTGGTTTGTATTTTGTGCCCATCTCTGACCGGAGGCATGATGCCTAACTCTACTGTAAATCATGTACCCAAATAAAACTTTTTGGATGCATATTTGTGTGCTGTTTTATGTTTGACTATAAAAAGTAGACCTACACTGAGTCGTTTTACAAAAGGAGAAATAGCTCATGCTCCAGAATCATTGTCATTCATATGGTGTGTTCCATATCGAAGATTGTGTTTTCAATTTTGCACTTCAGTGTGCTGTAAATGATTGGTAGAGTGCAGCAAATGCTTAGTTGTGTGTACTCAATGAACGGTATGTGTTGTCATTTGAAAATATGTCTGTGTGCGTACCAAATGAAAACACGAGTTCCATTTTGTGAACACAGTTAAGTGATTTGATGGCAAAGAGTCATCTTGGGAAGGGATTGTGAGGTTTAGCATTTCGTGTGTGCAGTTTTGAGAAAGCCGTTATTGTATTGAGAAACGTGTGTTACAGTAACAATCGTGGAAAAACTGTAACAGTGACTAAGGATTTGGCAAATACATTGGAGTTGACTTGACTTAACTTTATCTCATGTACAATAGAGTAATGTGTGCTATTAGTATAATTGCTCTTTCCCCGGAAGCTGCACAAAGTGTGGAGGACAATGCTACAGTTGCTCATCATGTTCCTGTGCCCTGTATGCCTCTGTGGAGCTTTTAATTATAAGTAGCTTGGTGTGGGAGGAGGACTCCTATGCATGCATGGTGCTGGCTGGAAACCTCTGAAAACACCTACATTTATTGAAGTCTGCTTTACTGTGGAAACATATGTTTTCCAACATCTAGGCCGGGTCTCACGCAGATTTAGATTCCTCGTGCATTTTGTGGGTTGTGGTGATTTTAGCTCTCAGGTTTCAATGTTATAATTTATTTGGAAGACATCGGGATCGCCATATACCGGTATGGGCATAAAAGGGATTCTGTTAGTGTGGTTCCCCTGACATCACAGTGATGTCCGAGAGTCAAACGAAGCACTACACGGAAATTACACGGAGACAAGATGTGACCAGTCGCAACTAAATTGCAACCTACGGTCGCAATTAAAATTGCTAAAACGATAGAAAGAAGTAAATGAAAACACTCATCTTTTCTTTTCTCTAATTACAATCTAAAATATGAACCCTTGTTAACCTCTATGCCTAAACCTAACCCTAACCCTAACCTCAGTAACTGTGACGCGGGTGAGTAGCTAACCTGCCGACATTCATAGTCGAAAGAATGACCCATAGAAAGAGCGAGATTTCTCCAAAGTATCTAAAGTATAAAATAATTCCAATGGGTTAATTGCTATGCCATAACAAATTGTAGACACCAGACAACAATGAGAACTCATTGTTGTAAAGGTTTCATGTGAACATGCTGTACCATGTTGTTACAGCATAAAGGTTCCTCCGTTTGGGCTTCATAATGCGATGTTCTCCCCACGGCACAGACCTACATTCTAGCCGCCTTAACAGGCAAAGTGGGCTTCTGCCATATATATATATAGTGCATATTTTAACACCACAACAATTAATTGTTGCTGGGATCTGCCTGGACCTTAATTGAAACACATGGGATCTAGACACGCAGAGAGAGAGAGAGAGCAGAATTATGATCTGAATATGGATGGAATATTCATGAAGTGTGTTGTGTTGACTCCATCATGTAAGACCAAGTTGATCATTTAGTTCCCCTAAGCATGTATTGGACACAGTGTATAATGATGAGCAAGCCGGCCCGTGTGTGTGTGTGTGTGTGTGTGTGTGTGTGTGTGTGTGTGTGTGTGTGTGTGTGTGCGTGTGCGTGTGCGTGTGCGTGTGTGTGTGCGCGTGTGTGAACTCGGTGCACTTGTGCATGCGTAGGTGTGTGCATGTGCGTTATATAGACCTGTGTGCCTATACTGTATGTGCATGGCTTGTCAGTGACGTGCGTGTATGGCCATGTGTCCGTGTGAGTCTGAGTGGGCGAGGGCATTGGCCTGTTATAGTCTAACTGAACACGTTTGTGTTTGCTTGCCTATCACTGTCTGTGCATACCGTACCTCCTTATTTCCATACAATGTGTGTGTCCATACAATGTTGCATGCGTGTGTCTGCACAATGTGTGCATGCGTGCATGCGTGCGTGAGTGCATGCGTGTCCTATGCTACCCTTTTAGCCTGTGAGGCTGGAGTTAATATCAGATTATGGATGTAAATTGGTTGAGTGACGCTCTCTCATTACCGCTAATAAGACTGTGACCCTGCTCTCCCCGTTGTCACACAGAGGAGAGAGAGAGATGGAGGTGAGCATGACACAGCAACCTTCATTTCTGCAGTAAAATGGTCCTGAGTTGCAACTTTATGTGTACCGCTTTCTTTCCGTCTACACTACAATTTACAATTTAGGCATTTAGCAGACGCTCTTAATCCAGAGCGATTTGCAATAAGCAAGGTAATACATCAGTACATCCACATGATAACATCAATATCAAATGCATAGAAATAGTAATCTAAGAAAAAAAAAAAGGTAGACCAAGCATCTATTCAGTAAAACGCTCGAAAAATCTAAATTACATGTGAGGTCATTGAGCGTATAGGCAAGTGCTACGGTAAGTGCTATGGGCTAAGGTGGAGTCTAAAGAGGTGAGTCTTCAGACCACGGCGGAAGCTAGGGAGTGAGTCATACCTTTGGCTGCATGCTTTGACAGCCAGCATCAGAGTTTTGTACTGTGCGGGCAGCAACCGGGAGCCAGTGGAGGGAGCGGAGAAGAACATTTTGGCTGGTTGAAGACCAGTCGTGCTGCGGCATTCTGGATCAATCGGAGAGGATTAAGTGCACATGCCGGGAGGCCAGTGAGGAGAGAGATCAGTAGCCGAGTTTTGATATGACTGATGTCTGGAGGAGGCGCTGGGCTGACTCCTGGGTGAGGAAGGGTCTGATTCTACGGATGTTATAGTGTGAACCTAAAGGATCTGGTGATTGCTGAAATGGGTGCCTTGAATGATAGTTGGCTGTCCAGGACAACACTGAGGTTGGAACCGAAGTCTTAGCAGTTGGAACCGAAGTCACCAGGGCATTGTCTATGGCAGTGTTTCTCAACCACTGTGCACTGTGGGGACCTTTGGTGTGCCCCTGAGAAGGGTCAAGTGTGCCCCTTGAAACTGCTTGAAAGCCAGTATTGTATTTATCATTTTAAAAATGATTTAAACTAGTGAAAACAGCCGATCTACAATCACACAACGCCTCGCCACGAGGCGTTGTATGCTTGTAGATCTGCTGTTTTCACTACTGTTGTGCGACAGCCTTGTATGATGTAGCAGGGCTTTACTTTGCCAAGAAACATACACATTTTTGAAACTTGGAGATACAAGGTTTCTTCCCGACAGTGACGATATTTACACCCCCGTATTATGTTGTTGTGCCCATGGATTCTTGGGACATGAAAAGTGTGCCCATGCAGAAAAAAGGTTAAGAAACACTGGTCTATGGAAATAGTCTCGCCTGGTGAATGGACTTAGCTGGGAAGAAGAGAAGCTCAGTCTTGTCTGGGTTCAGCTTGAGGTGGTGGGCTGTCATCCACTGTGAGACCTATCATGTCGGCCAGACATGAGGCAATAATGCACTCTTCCACTACACCAAATCTCTCTGTCAAAAATAGCCAATTTACAGTATAAGCTTAATTGTAGACCGGTTATTTAGACCAAAACGTCATCCCCAGAATGCAGGCGCTGGGATTCAAGTGGTTAAATCCATCAGTGTCTTTCTATCTCTGAGTTCACCCAACAGGTCGGCTTTCTCACTTTCAGTTAAATTCATCGCAATCAATCATTAGCAAACTACTGTATAGATGTCACACACGCACCATTTATATCACTGCAGATAGGGTAATCACACGCCTACACACATCTTAATTAAAACACAGTATACACCACACTATTATCTTTCATATACTATGTAAAAAGAAATCATGCACACACACACACACACACACACACACACACACACACACACACACGCACACACGCACACACACACACGCACATCAATCCAAGGACAATACATTAACTAGCCAATGCTATTTATAGTCACCCAGATCTTGAGGCAGAGCAAACACTTTAAAACCCTGAATGTTGATTTAACTCTTAGAGTGTCCAAGTGCAACCGAATGGGACCTTAATTGGTCCCATTTGTACACCCACAGAGTTAAATATAACCCAGAACACCCATAATGTTACAGTGTACATGCATGCACACGCGCTCAGTCACACACGCTTCTTCTCGAAAATTTGACACGTACTGTAGCATAATGGAGGCAGGAAATCTATTTATCCATACAGAGTAAAATACTTTGTGCTGATTTAACCCGGAAGATACTGGAGAATGGAACCAAATGGACCTGCAAGGGTCCATTTGTACACTCTTCAGAGTCAAATGGAGAAACCTAACTGTGTATGTGCTGAGATATGCTGAGATGTTTGTGTTTGCCGTGTGTGTGTGTGTGTGTGTGTGTGTGTGTGTGTGTGTGTGTGTGTGTGTGTGTGTGTGTGTGTGTGTGCCCGTGTGTGTGCCCATGCGTGTGCCTGTGTGTGCGTGTGTGCGTGCAATGCATGCGTGCGTGCACAATGAAGTATGTCAGAGAGACAAGGAAGCAATTTTAATAGTGTTGCAGCATCGGTCACAATCAATCACACAGCTGATTGGATGTATGGATCCCCTCCAAATGGTTCCTGTGCATTACCCGTAAGTCATGAGCACACACACACACACACACACACACACACACACACACACACACACACACACACACACACACACACACACACACACACACACACACACACACAGTCGGCTGAAAACCTTTATGTCCAAAACCTTTATACCACTGCAAGTATTGTCATTAATGTTCACTGATTTTGTGCAATGCTCTTTTATGATGAAGTAGGGCAGTGGTTCTCTGTCTGTTGGTTCCTTTAGGGGGTTTTAAATGGACCCAGGTCTGTAACTCTGA
>NC_137811.1:31400829-31428329 GCF_963921795.1 Nannobrachium achirus | reverse complement strand
GCGTGCAGTCTGCCTCGCGCATGTTTGCACATGTTACCGTCGTGTCACGGCACCATCGAAAAGCCCGGGCCGACCGCGTGACCCCGCAGAAATTCCCCATCTGTGAAAAATCCCCGCAGTCCGCTCTCAATCAGCTTTATCAACTGCGTGTCAAACACCAGTCTGTGAATGTGGGAGGGGGAGAGAGAGAGAAGAGGACGGCATAAAACGGCTTCATGTGTGGAGATTTGAGTGGGTGGGTTGAGACGCTAGGTCCAAGGCTGCAGCTCTCTTCCTTAATTCTCTCTTTCTCAGCATAGAGAAGGAGAAAAGGAGCTCGCCTGAGGGATGCTACAGTAACACTCACTGTACAATGAACACCCCCCCCCCCTCCCCCACAACAGGCACGTGCACACATAGACAACAAACAGGGCTTGAGCCCCTGCCAGGCTCGGACTGGCCATCTGGAGACTCTGGAGAATTCCCGGTCGGCCGCTGTGCCACCGGCGGCCGGTATGATTAAGGAGGGGGGGAAACTTCAATTTGAGGTCACCCTGGGGCACCACACAGGGTTAATCAGGCCCTGACAGGAGCAGTTATTGAAACTCCCACCACTCATTTAAATGAAAGTATGGGGAAAATAGGTGTTTGTTACTGTTTATATGAATAAATAATGCAAAAAAAAATTAGTGCGCGCTGCGCGCGCTCGCATGCAGGGCTGGTCTGATGCAAATTTCCGGGCTGAAAATGAGTCCCAATCCGACCATGGCCCCTGCCCTTTTATCTGTCTGTAAAAAGTGCCCTCCCCCTGGCCAGCCGGGGCCCCCGGCCTGATGTAGAGGAAAGGAACTGGTTGGAATAACGTGTTCCTTACACGCGCTACGTCCAAACCGGGGAAATCCCCCCTGTCAGGTGTTAAGAAGCAACTTGGGCTACTCATGCATAGAAGGAAGCATGAGGTCTGTCTGTTGTCTCCCCAGGCGCGGCAGAGGGAGAGCAGAGCCCAGGATTACAGCTTAGGCACCAATAACCCAATATGGGTTACAAAATCATGGGATAAAAATTATAAAGGAAAAAAAAGTGCCCTCTCCAGACCATGAATGCAGTTTTCACTATGGTGAAAGAAATGCAAATGCCCTCTTTCCATGCCATACCTGAAGGCTGCATTCAAGAGAAATTGTCTTGTCCAAACTCTGCTGAACTTGAATGCAGCATCTTATGTCGAAAGAATTTCCCTCTCTGTGTAGAAATACATGCCCTACGCCCCATGTCCATTATTGACTTGATTATGCTTAGTTCAGTGTGGTATCAAGCACCGAAAATAGCCGACTGCTATTTTCGGTGCTTTTAGACTTTTCAGCCTCTGCCTCTCCAACATTCTCTGCCCGTCCCTGCCACACACACACACACACGCACGCACGCACGCACGCACGCACACACACACACACACAGTCTCACACATACGCACACACTAGGGGTGTAACAATATAGTAACTGAATCGAAAAATCGTTTTTTAATTTGCAATGATCTACTATATCGATATGCAAAAGCAAATATCGTACCCTTTGGCTCTATATCATATCGTTTTACAATGCAAATAATCGGTATCGAATCATTTTACAATGCAAATTATCGATTGTATGGAAAGTAAGTGTCTATCGATAAATGTGTGTAATCTCTGTGTTCATGTCAAGGTGTGGGTTTGTCCATGTGTTGTAATATGTATTTGCTAAAGAATCACAGTGTTCACTTATTTATATCCATAATACATTTTCCCTTAGAGAACCTGCTCTATTGACATCTTTCACACAGATTTAATGTCTTTGCTAAATAGTTACTAAATTAAATCGATTTTAAATCATTGAATCGAATCGTATCGTATCGCCATGAATGAACCAATATCGTCCATGTATCGTATCGTCAACCATGTATCGTGATGCGTATCGAATCGTTGTTCAAATATATCGTTACACCCCTGGTACACACGCCTCAATTTTCCCTTTTCCCCCCTTTCCTTTCCTATTCGTACAGTAACTCGTGCTAGGCTAACAGAACTCAACTCTCTCTCTCTATGGTAGTCCGAATAGGCGGATAAAGATGCTTACGAGGTGTGTGGAACTCAGGAAGTGCTGAGCGGTGGCTGAGCTGAGGCAGGTTCACAGCAACAAACGCCGGTGACAGTAATGTATGGGTCCTAATAGGTGCACACCAGGAGATATCTGCAGGTGGTGTAATTTCTAGCAGCGCTTCTAGTGACAGAAGTTGGGGAGGGAGAAAAAAGAAAAAGGGAGAGGAAAAAAGTTTAGGAAACAGTAAGCACCCTGTCTGAGAAGAAAGTCCTGCGCGCCATGCATATTTACGTCTTAGTTAGAGGGGTGTGTGGGCTTCCAAGTCATCGCCCCACATCTCTCTCTCTCTCTCTCTCTCTCTCTCTCTCTCTCTCCATCTTTTTTTCTCTGTATTTCCCCCAGGGGTGTCGCACCAAATTCTGGGCCCTGGGTACAAGGATTCAATGCATTATTTTGTGCTTTCACTATCGAAAAATAGCAGATATACAAGCTCACAGCGCGGCACCGAGAATCTGTGGATCTGCTATTTTTTAAAAATCGTGAAAATGTAGCCTATCTTTGAATGTTTTTTGAAAAACCTATTTCTATGTCAGTGATGCTCAAACCTTTTCATGTGAAGGACCCCCAAAATCATATGTATTTGGCCACGGACCACCATCTCCTAATATTTCGTTCCAGGGACCCCCCCAGAAGCAAAACTTTTCGACATTTTCACAAGTTTTCAAAAATAGCAGATCTACAAGCGCACTCGGTGCTGCGCTGTGAGCTTGTATATCTGCTATTTTTCGATAGCTAAAGTATAAAATAATTGAGGCCCCTCCACCTTGGGCCCTAGTAGTAACTCAGTCCCACTATTCCCCCCCCCTTGTGACACCCCTGTCTGTATTTCCCCCCATCTTTCCCTCCCTTTCTCTCTCTCGCTTCCTCATACTCGCCTCCTGATGTGCTGCGATTCCAAAAGCCCAACGTATAAAAGGAGAGGGAAAAAAAATAATTGCCCGTTTTAGAGGAGTGCAACGTTGGAAATGTGTGTCGCCGGCGCGGAGCTTCAAACGGCGCTCGGCGAGGAACACAGAGCAAATCTTAGCACGCCACGTTTAGGACATCAAAAGGCCCCGCAATCAACCGCCTCGCACAGAGAAGGAGCAAGACAGACAGACAGAGAGAGAGAGAGAGAGAGAGAGAGAGAGAGAGAGAGAGAGAGGGGGGAAAGGTAAAGAGAGAAAAGGGAAGGGGAGGTGGTGGTGGTGGTGGTGGTGAGGGGCGGTTGATTTTGTTTGACATTCATGCACCGCTTCGTCTCCCATAATACGAATCTCCTTTACTCTTTATACTAAAGGCTGGTTCATATTTCGTCGCATTGTGGTGTCGCACGTCAAAAAAAACAGCTCAGAATGCAAGACGCGTTGTGGGCTTGTCGGTCTGCTATTTTCGACACACAACACCGTCGTGACGGCGCGACAGAGCATAAACTAGGCGCAATCCAGATCTGATCATGTGGACGAGAGAAGAGAGAGAAAATATATTAGGTCATGCATATATATTGGCAAGAAATTGGGCCATTTTGTACATCTTCACACACATGGGTGTTACCAATGATACTAAGGTTGTGCTCCATTCAGGTCTAAAGGCCCACTCAAACAGTTGCGTCAGACGTCAGGAAGTGCATTCACTTCCATTTCATGGGAAAAGCGGGGCATGTTGATGGAACTGAAACGCCTGAAGTCTGGCGCATCGGTTTCAACATTGGTGAATCATGACCCGGAAGTAAGCAGCACCAACCAATGGGTGCCATGTGTTTGCTACGTAACCTCCCAATCTGAAGAGCTTATGTGAGCAGCCTATAATAGACGTAATAGTTACTTTCACATACAGCAAATTTTAGCAAATTGCGCTCTCGTTCTGCCAGATGAATTTAACCTGCCCACAGACCCGTAAGGGAATTCAGTCAGCGTGCTGATATTGTATATCGTCGTCATTGTTGGGTGGGTCCAAAACCGTTCGTTGGTATTTATCATTTAAACATTTTTTCAATGAAAATAGCCTATCTACAAAGCACACAAAGTCTGGCACCGTGAGGCGTTGTGTGCTTGTAGATCGGCTATTTTCACTCGTTTTTTGCGACAGTCTTCTATGATGAAAAATGTGTTGAAAAATATGTAAATTTGAAACTATTTGAGATACAAGTTTTCTGCCCGACAGTGATGATATGTTGGCTCACGTAGACACATAGACAGTATACATGCCCCCATACCTATAGGGAAGCCTGCCATAACTCCACTGCAAGAAATAAGCCTGGGTTGTATACAAGTACCTGTTTTATAATTGCTGTTACTATGTAAGATAAGGTGTTTTGGTATGAGAACCCACTTTGTTTTTAACCTTATCATAACATGATATATGTTTGACGTTTTTAACAAACCAAACCGCATGAAAATCGGTTGAGACTTGATTATTACTTGCACCAGCAGAGTACGCAAGTACTGCGTTCGGTGTTTCTGTAGCGTCCTCTGTTTGTGTTTACGCCCATAGCCAATCAGGGACCAGCATTGGTGACATCACCATCAACTAGTCCCTCATTGGCCAAACGCAGTACTTACAAGTGGCCACAACTTAAGTGCATGATGGCCACGAGTGCACAATAAAAGTTGGCACCTTGACAGAGTGCAGTCTAGTTTTCACTGTGAAGAGAGCTCCTGCTTCAATAGACATATGTGGATGTCTATGGACATGCATTAGGCCCGGCTTTCTCCACAAAATATCGTTGTTGTCGGGTGAAAACCTTGTATGTCCAAAACCGTTGTGGGTCAAATATCTGCGCGGTCTGCCTTTTCTGCTCGCTTCCGGCGCTCTGCTGAAAAACAGCAGACCTACAAGCTCAAAACGCATAGCAAGCGCAACGCTTTGTGGGCTTGAAGATCGGCTGTTTTCGCCACCCAACACAGCCACCGGTGCCCAGTCGTTTTTAGAATACTACAGCTACATGGATTAATAATTCTTATTGAACACAGGAAAATAACACGTTTCTTTGAGAATATTTATTATTAAAAGACACTATTTACTATATTAATAATATAGTAATAGTTTATTTTAATATAGTAATAATAATAATATAGTAAAAATAGTTTCTATATTAATAATATAGTGAATAGTTTCTTTTAATAATAAATATCAGCGGTGAGAGACACACCGGTGGTCAGCGGCGAGACCTCCGCCGCTGACCACGGACCGCTGACCGTCACCGGCGAGGCGAGGTGACGGTCATCGGCGAGGCAAGGTGACCATCGGGTCTCCCGGTGGAGGGTCGACGCATCCCCGCACGGTAGCCGTGAGTCAGCCGCCCTGCGGGGGTCTCTCGCCGCCGACCACGAGCGGGAGCGGCCCCGGTGGTCAGCGGCGAGGCCCCCGCTGCTGACCACAGAGCCACTGACCCCCGCACCTCCGCTGGAGGTCCGTGAGAGGTGCGCGGGTCGGCGGCGAGAGACCCCCGCAGGGCGGCTACTCACGGCCACCGGGAGACCACCACTCACGGTCAGTCACGGACCTCGCCCCGTGGTCTGCGGTGAGAAACCCCCGCAGGACGGCTGACTCACACTGAGGTCTCTCGCAGACCACCGGTCCTCAGGGGGGTACCTCAGTACTGTTATTTATTATTAAAAGTTACTTGGAATTTTCCGCAATAAGAATTAATGCAATACTGTTATTTATTATTAAAGGCAATAAGAATTAATGCAGTAGCCTACTGTTAATTATTATTAAAAGTTACTTTGGGGGATGTTGTTAGTCCTTGTTCAATAAAGGTTTGAAGAGGAAAAGCCAATCACAACATCATATTGTGTGCCGTAAGTTGCAACCGCCGGATGTAGAGTAGAAATGGCAGACGTGCAGATCTGGTCCCGACACCGTTCGTTTTGCATTTATCATTTAAAAAAAATGATTTAAACTAGTGAAAACAGCCAATCTACAAGCACACAACGCCTCGCACCGCGAGGCCTTGTGTGCTTGTAGATCTGCTGTTTTCACTACTTTTGTGCGACGGCCTTGTATGATGAAGCAGGGCTTTGCTTTCCGCCCGACACCGACGATATGACAGCTGTGATAACACATTTCTCTAATGAACCGCAGAAACCAACGAGGTATCTATGTTTGTACTGTAAATCTATGGTTGGCTCACTGGACAGACTCTGTTACTGCGTTACACTAAATTGAAATGCTTAATTAGTGTCATTGTCCACACATTGGTCACAAAAGCTTGCAAACATATTCATAAAACTGACTAAATGGTTCAAACTGAAGAGACTAAAAATAAAATATGTCAAAAACTAAGAAGAATGGATCGATAATTCTTCAGAAAACATTTAAGAAATCTTATTAAACAAAAAACACAAACCCCATGAAAACTATCAAACAGCCTTGACGCAATATAAGAACATTAACAAACAGAAAAGGTGAAAATACCTGGATGATCAGCTATTCAACATTGAAGAAGCAATAGACCAAAATGTGTGTGTTTATAATAATAATTGAAATCATTATAAAAAGGAATAACAAAATGCTTTGGACCAACACACGGAACTAAAACATGCAGGTCTTAAAATGGTGTGTGTGTGTGCGTGCGTACGTGCGTGCGTGCGTGTTGATGACATCACATCAGAACATAAATGTTGAAACTCACCAGTAGTAAACTTCAAAACTGGATCAAGGGACTGGTAATAACGCCTTTATTTACTGGAATACAATCTAAACTCCGGAGTATGTATCTGTGTGAACTCCTATTTAGGGAAATATTTTGTACAATCACACATTCATTCAAGAATATTAACTTTCATCAATGAAAACAACAACAATAAAAAGGGATCCTGTATAGGAACGGGACAATATCGTCGTTGTCGGGTGAAAACCTTGTATGTCCAAAACCATTCGTTTTGCATTTATCATTTTAAAAATGATTTAAACTAGTGCGAGGCGTTGTGTGCTTGTAGATCTGCTGTTTTCACTACTTTTGTGCGACTGCCTTGTACGATGAAGCAGGGCTTGAATTTATGAAAGAACGTACACATTTGAAACTTGGAGATACGAGGTTTCCGCCCGACAACGACGATATTCAACTTTCAGTTAACCTGCTGCGCTGCTCAAAAGATTTAAAAAAAATAGCTGATCTACAAGCTCAATGGGGAGTGGGGTTACTGAGCGCTGCAGGCTGTGTCGTGCATACTGTATATGGGCCGTTCTGTCCGTGACACATCATCTGTGGTGATGTTCTATGACGTTGGTCTCAGGTGACATTAGTCTTGTGTAGGGAAATAGGGACATACACACTATGTCAAACGCGGGAGAGGTTTGCACCGCTCAAAAATAGGGATGCCGGGTTGAAAGTGCTTACCCGCCAAACATTTCCATATCCCACTGCTTCACCTCCAGATGAACTGTTTTGGAATTCATGTGATTCTAAAAACAAGAACTGATGCGGAGTGGGGTATATACTTATCTAGGCCCACTGTATTATATTAATATTATGCTGTTTTGCATACCAGATTAAAGATGTTAACTTGATGATCATAACTTTAACGATGCAATTTCTTCAGCGCTTGCACCATGCAAACATATTTCACTGAAGCAGCACCTACGTGAAATGCATGTTGTCGTCACGGATATAACAGAAGTTTTATGTACTAGTCTTCCATGGGTGAACTACTGGTGATTATGCCCTGCCCCTCTCCATCAAACAGCATCGGTTATGCTTAATTTATACTTCATCATAAGTTGACGTGCCTAAAATAGCAGCTCGACATGCGTACCGGTATGTACAAAATACATAATGCATTTTGCATTCAAGCCAACCCCAGTGGGATAGGTTTCGCACTCTGCTTACCTAACAAGATATTTTCTTTGGGTGTGCTCTATTATAGCTCTGGTCCAGAGCCTTAGTTAGTTCTCTCTGCACACTCTGCCGGGAGCAGCAGGGACGTGCTGGCCATTGGGAAAAGCGGGACAACTCCCGAACGGCCGGTTCATTCCCGGCCGGTCCAGGCCGGCCATTTGGGAAAAAAAAAAAAAAATGTCGGTCTTTGTTCCATTCTCGTATCTCCAAGTTTCAAATTTGTAGATTTTTTCGCAAAGCAAAGCCCTGCTTCATCATACAAGGCCGTCGCACAAAAGTAGTGAAAACAGCAGATCTACAAGCACACAACGCCTCGCGGTGTGAGGCGCTGTGTGCTTGTAGATCGGCTGTTTTCACTAGTTTAAATCATTTTTTAAATGATAAATACAAAACAAACGGTTTTGGACATACAAGGTTTCCACCTGACAACGACGAAATATAACTCATGTAATTGGCCCACTGGCTTTTCACTTGTCATGAACTGAAATGGCAAATCTTTGAGTAGCAGCAGCGCTATAGAGAGAGAACGCAATGAGGGCCTCTCCAACTCTTTTTCCCGGGCTAAATCAGGGGCCCAGCATGTCCCTGAGGAGCAGTGTTGTTCTCATAGACAGTGGTTTTCAACCGTATTCATATCAAGGACACGTTGTGTCCACATATGATTTTGTCCACAATTCCATGCCGTATTGATGTGGTACCATAGGAGAGATAACGAGCAAACTATCAAAATAACAACTCCTCTACATTTTCCAATTGTGTAGACTTCTTGTATATTAAGTAATGCAGATGTTGAACAATAATTTAGCTCTTGAGAGTGTAAAATGAAAACAAATGGACCCATTATGGGTCCAGCATTGCAGTAAATGCAGTTTATATATATATATATATATATATATATATATATATATATATATACTGTATATATATAGTATCCAAAGGCTTTTATTTAACAGAAAGTGCACCAATATTTGCAGCCACTACAAGGGCAATAAAATTACATATTCATATTGTCTATAACTTCAAGCCGTAGGACATGTTTACCATCTTTACCTAATGTGAACCTACATCAATTTTAATAGACGGAGGTTTGATATGTTGCCACAACTAATATTTACCTTTTTATATTAGAACACTATTCATATGGTGTGACAGATAAATATATGATATCCTGTTTGATCAGTTGTTAGAGTTCCAGCATATTATCTGCCGCTGGCACTCTATATAACCGGTTAGACCCAGCCTTGCTGTACACAATATGCAGCATGCAGGCACAGATGGAGAGGATTCTTTATTCCTGGTAGTTTCTGACCCCATTTGCCCTGTGCGTTGCCTTGGTTGACCCTCTAACGTGGGCACATAATCTGAATCTCATGCACAGTATGTCATATTACCATGTTTCTTAATAGAAATGCCTCTGAGATAGTCCTTCAAATCAATAGCTTGAGTTCATCAATGGTATGGTTGCCATTATTTCATCAGCCATGTAGCATAAAATTGGCATATAAGGAAATGAACGCACGCACGCACGCACGCACGCACGCACACACACACACACACACACACACACACACACACACACACACACACACACACACACACACACACACACACACACACACACACACACACACACACACACACATGTTTCCCTAAAACAGACTGGCTACTGTGGCGGCTGCATGGATATCGGCTTCCGTTGGTTTCAGTGACGAATGCTAAAGGCCTCTCCAGTTAATATGACTCAATATAATTAAGTCCATTTTTTTTGCTTTTATACTTATGTGTGTAATTGTGGGTACAGTACGTGCGGTGAATTCTGTGGCCAGTGGGTTTGGTTGTTTTATGGCGTTTTCTCAACAGAATGACACCAAGCTCAAGTATTGCAGCTCCATTGTTTGTCCCCATGCAGGAGCTACTGTAGCTCTGCCTGCTTTGGAACAGCTCACCGGGCAGTCGAGTGGGCGTGGAATGACATAAGATATGTACATGGAGGATCTTATTGAGTATACAGTATACCGATAACAACAGCATTAGGAACATGTTCACCGGCAGGGACGTGCAGAGAATGTTAGAGAGGCAGGGGCTGAAATTTCTAAAAGGGCCTTTGGTGAAAATATTGAAAATAGCAGACCTCCAAGCTCACAACGCGTCGCGCTGCGACACGTTGTGAGCTTGGAGGTCGGCTATTGTCAGCACTTGATACCACACTAAGCTAAGCATAATCAAATTAATACTGGAGATGTGCCGTATGGCATGGATTTCTGTACAGAGAGGGCAGTTCTTTCAACGTAAGATGCTGCGTTCAAGTTCAGGAGAGTTTGGACAAGGAGAGTTTCTTTCACCATAGTGAAAACTGCATTCATGGTCTGGAGAGGACACTTTTTCGGGTAAAAGGGAAGGGGCTCAAGCCCCCTTTGATGTCTATGTGTGCACGTGCCTGATACCGATAACAACACTATTAGGGACATGTTCACCGCTGTGAAACTTTAAAAAGTCATATAGCCAGCATGCGGCCCACTTACAACATCAATTTGAGAGAAACTAACCAACGGACGGATGTCGAAATTATTTCACAACGTGTCACACATCTAGTGAAGAAAAATAACCAAACACATTAAAAATGTCAGGGCGTCCTTTCACTGCAGACATTTTTTTACTTTTTGAAATGGTACAAATTCCTCCAGCACCGCCCGTCCCTGTGACAAGCTGTTTGTTCCACAGCGTTCTCTAAAACAAAGAAAAACCTTTTTTTTTATACCGCCAACCTGCCAAAAAATTTGAAGAGCTAACAAGCACATTCTTTGATTGCTGCCGTACACTTCTTGCATCTGTACTCCCTCTAGATCCAGGTTATTCCTTAAACTGTAACCCGTTACTTTCACAGAGATCTCAGCCTCTTCAACCTTTTCAAACACCTGCCATTTCCCTCTCGCTCTCTCTCTCTCTCTCCCCCTCTCTCTCTCTCGCTCTCCCATACTCTCTTCTCCTCCCTCTTCTGCCAAGTCGCTTTGTTCCTCTGTCGCTTGATATTAATTCACCTGTGATCTTTCCCTCGCACCAGTTCTCTCTCCCTCCTTCTCTGTCTCTCTTTTCCTCTCACTGCCGTCGTCGTCTCCGGAGTCTCTCCCCTGCACTTCTTTTGTCCTTGATTACCTGGATGTGAGCTCCTGGCGGTGCCTCCCTGCCACTGGCTAATGGACTATTTGCATGCAAATGGCAGTGCCTCGAAAGATTAGACAGGGGTGGAGGAGGATGGTGGAGGGAGCCAGGCAGGAGGAGGAGGGGGAGGAGGTGCAGGACAAGGAGACAGACACTGGCGAAGGAGGACAGAGGCCGACGGAGAGGCTTAAGCCCAGATGAAGGACAAGTAGAGACGGCTTCTCCTGTCACCATTTGTTGACCTCTGAAACGGTCTGGTGGTTAAAAATGAGATGTCTCCATTGAGATGTTATTACAGGCTTTTTGCCTTTGTGTGTGTGTGGGTGTGTGTGTGTGTGTGCTTGCGTGCGTGCGTGAGTGTGTACGTGTGTGCATGCGTGTCCATATACACACAAATATGTGCTTGTGTGTGTCTCAATGAGCTCAGCTAGGGGAGAATGTTCCGCGAGCGTCTCTTGTGTGGGTGCGCGTATACAGCTAGCTTATCGCCGAACTCCAGGGGAAGATAGGGCACTGCGGCAGCGCTGTATGTGAAAAATTAAAGCATGCATGGACACCAAAAGGCTTTTTTCTTTTTCTTTTTTTTTTGTCTGGAAAGAGAAGACCAGGCTTTCGCTGCATGCTCCCCACCCCCCCTCCTCCCTCCTCCCTCCTCCCCCCTCCACCAAATAAATAAGAATTTTTGATTACAGTAATCAGGGCCATTAATAATGCAGACGCTGTGATGATGCAGAGGAGATGAAAGATGGCTCGGCTCAACCTTTATGTGTTAGGAGCGAGGGGAGATAGCTGCTAGCTAGCCACACACAACACAACATGCACGCACTCACGCGGCACGCACGCGCGCACACACACACACACACACACACACACACACACACACACACACACACACACACACACACACACACACACACACGCGCACGCGCGCGCGTGCGTGCACACACACACACACACACAAAAGCTTGCACACAGACACACAAAACACTCATAAGTATGCAGCTTCTGTGGAGACTTTGAGGCCCCAAAACACATCCTAAAAGTGATATATAATATATCTTTGCTACCGGGCAATTTTTTAACTGTCTCCCAATTATATTTGTTACAGCAAACCCAACTTCAGCACCCCCCCCCCCCCTCTCCCCATCCTCATTTCAACAGAAGGTTACTTTCAGGTCATTGTGAGACTTGTCGATAGCCGTTTTGTGTACACGGGAGCATTATGCATGTGGCATCTAGGGATGGGACGATAATCGCTATTATCGTTTATCGGAAATTTACATTTATAGTGAAGTTGTCCTCTGTCATGCACTGGGATCAATTCACCTTTTATTTGCCGAGCTGCATATCTGGTACCACTAAAAAACTCTGTAAATTGGTAAAACGGACCTGTAAATAACTCTTTCTGCCAAAACATTGCAGATCTACAAGCTCACAACATGTCAAAACGCGGCGCATTGTGAGCTTGTAGATCTGCTATTGGCAAATGTTCTGCCCCAGAATAATGGATATTGGGGATATTTTGATTATCGCGATAATATCGTATATTGCTATTATTTTGGTCACAATAATCAATAATAATAATGTCAACCTTTTCTGTAAATCAATGCCCTACTTGATCATACAAGAGTGGCAAAAGTAGGGAAAAAAGCAGATCTACAAACTGATAATGGGTCACATCACGATGCTTTGTGAGCTTGTAGATCGGCTATCTTCACTATTTTATCAAACAATATATACATAATAATTACTTAAATTAAGTAAAAAATCACACCCAATGTGAAGTGAGCGGTGGTCGTGCTTGCATAACGTCTTCAGACTAGGATTTGAGTCTAGGATGTACAGGCTATGCTACACACACACGTTTTGCTATGGCAAAACGCTGAGGAAAAAGGCTACAGACACACAACATGACATCATTAGACAAACATGATGCTACGTACACACATTTTACTATGGCAAAACGCTGAGGAAAAAGGCTACAGGTTTGTGTGTGCGTGCGTTTACCACCGCTCAAAAAGTCAAACCTCAGTTCGAAGTGAAGCGGTGAATTTTTATTCTATGTGTTTTAGAGCTATGAAATCTGTGTTCTAGATCTATACATTCTGTGTTCTAGATCTATACCTTCTATGTGCTTTAGTTCTATATTTTTATGAATTCTGAATGAGTGATTGATTTTGTCTGGAGGGCCAAATTGGCATGTGAAGCTTGACCAATCCTCAATTCTGCATGCACAAGACATGTACGGGACAGACAAAGCCACTCCTTGGGAATCTATGGGAATCCTCAAAAAAACATGTACGGGACAGACAAAGCCACTCCTTGGGAATCTATGGGAATTCTCAAAAAAACATGTACGGGACAGACAAAGCCACTCCTTGGAAGCGGCTTTCACCGCTTCAAAAAGAATTACATCAGTCGGCCTCATGGTGGCGGCCCACTTTACCTTTTGCCCTATAACTCTTGAACCGTAGGGCGTAAAATCGAAATGTATTTTTCCCTGGATTCATGACGTATCTCCCCATATAGGCCACACCTATTTGCATCAGGATAGATTTTCCGCCATTTAGAACTTTTACTATACATACGTACTTTCTCCAAATCTCACAAAAAACGGTACACATTATCTCTGGACCCATGCGAAAAACATATTCAAGCAAGATTAGTCCATATGGTTTGTCCGTTATAGGCTTCCAAAGTTAGTGGGAGGGGCCTATTTCACAAAAGAAATCCAAAAATCACGAACGAAACACCCAGTCAACACCAAATTTGAATCACATGTCAAGGGTCGTATGCTCAACGAATTCCCAAAAGCATTCCACTTTGATCCATTGGGGGGCCACAAATGTGCAGAATGTAACCGTTTCATGCTAAAACATGATTTTGGGGGGGAACAATCCTCCCAAAATGAAATCTCAGGAGTGATGTGACAATGTAATTTGCTGGCAAAATATTGGGGAGGAGCCTATTCCCTGAAAAAAGACACCATATATCACAACCACAGATATAAAAAGCTAGATACCTTTTCCGCCGCTGCAGTTCATTGGAGCGATGCGCAAACTGGATAGGCAGAAGTACGGAGGTGCCAAAAGCACAATGCCACTCAAAGTGACTACTGGCCAATCGCAGCGCATGTTTTCCGTGACTTCAATGGTGACTCCACGCCTGCAGCCATACAGTCTTGTACAAATTGCCTATCCTCTAAGATGCACACCCCAGAGCCGAAGGAGGCGTCTACCTTTTTATGTCTATGATCACAACCACAAGATCCGATCAGCACCATTTTGAATAGCACGTTGCATGGCCTCCGACGGTATTCTTCCCAAAGTTTTCCTCAGGTCCCAGCATTTTCCTCGGATCCCAGCATTTTCCTCGGGTCCCGCTGGTGCAACCCACGACTCACGTCGGGGCAACCACACTTAATTTCACAAAACCCTGCAGGGTGGTTTGGCACACCAGGTTGTGCCAGCGACCGTACGGCTGATGTTGTTCCTCACGCCACAGTAAAATGTTGAAGATTAGAGCAGCTGTACAAATCAGCGTTGTTAAGGCATGCATGACAACAGTTGGTGTTGGCTGTGTGATTTCACACCAGAAGATATATGATGATGCAGCTGTTGAGACATCAACAGGGAGACAGTGACATACAGATGGGTGGTTAGACAGACAGCCAGAGGGATGTTGTCTTGGACCGTTACCAAAGCAGGAGGACCAAAGCGAGCCGATCATGCTGCTGTAGCAGTCAGGAACAAACTTTATTCCTTTGGAGGCACCAAAAGAATTGGAACCAATAACACCATGGATCGGATGTTTTTTGTCCATGTCTTCAACACAGTGTCTTTATGCTGGACCAAGTTGCGTCCAGTGAAACCTGCAAGAGGAGGATGTCACTGGAGGAGACTTGTGCCCGAAGGGCGCTGTGGACAAACAGCTGTGTTGATAGAAGATACAGTCTACTTCTGGGGAGGGCATTGTAGAAGGTTATATCCTTACTACAAAGTGCTTCATGCATTTGATGTCAACGCCCACAGTTTTTTTGAACCCAGGGTTTCCGGGACTGTTCCAGAGTGGAGGTCCGGCCACTCAGCATGTGTGTTGGAGAAGTTTATGTTTATCTATGGAGGATGTTCCAAGCGAGGCTATAAAGACATTTACAAGTTGGACACCAGCAAAATGGTCTGGTCTTTAATTCAGACCAGAGGTATTCCTCCACCCGCTTCATTTGGTCCTTCTGCTACCATCATCGGGACAAAGATGTTTGTATTTGGGGGCATAGGCCTAATGGTTAATTACTACAGCAACATCAGAGTGTTTGACACAGAGACCAACTGCTGGCTGAACTCACCTTCTGCAGAGCTTCTTCCAGAATTACGCAGGAATCATTCAGCCTTTACCTACAATGGAGAGCTGTACATATTTGGTGGCTCCAAAGGCTACCAGGCCTTCAATGACCTGTGGAAATTCAGTCCAGAGACCTTCTCCTGGAAGAAGGTTGAGCCCAAGGGGAAAGGACCATGTCCAAAGCATGGTATGTGCTGTTGCATGATGGGAGATCGTATCATCCTCTTTGGAGGATCCAGACACTTTGGCCAACCACCCACTGAAGACCTGTACATATTAGACTTGAGTCCTAGTCTTAAGACAATGTGTAAGCTAGCAGTTATTCAGTACGGTCTGGAACAGTCTGAACTCCCACATGACATCAGGTGGGAACTGGCTTCGGAAGAAGGAAAAACAGAAAACATGTAGCTTACAGTCCATACTGGTAGGTTTAAGTTTTTAGCTTGAGACCCAAAATGCTGCCCAAAATGCTGCCAAAACTAGTGAAAATAACAGATCTACAAGGTCACCATGCATCACAATGCAACACGTTGTTTGTGTGTAAATCGGCTATTTTCACTTCCTATTTCTATTTTATTTATTTTTTCTGAGGGGGGCTTATTATTATTATATATATTTTTTTTTTTACCTCAAAAGACCTCCGGTATATAATAGACCCATAATCAGATCTATAGAACCAGCGTGTATAGATCTATAGAACATCAAATGCTGTTTTCCTCCCAGTATGGAGGAAGAAGTCTTATGATGTTTACTGTCAGGCATCAGAGCCTATGTGGTACGTGCCTGGACCGCTAGGCCATGCAGAGGGTACGGTTTTCTATCTATGAGGTTTCCACCCGACAGCGACGATACGAGAGTTGTGAATTGGAGTCCTGATTCTTCTCTTTAGCGCTTTTGGAGTTCTCCCTCTCTCGCACCTATCTTTACGCTTGCACACACACACACACACACACACACACACACACACACACAGTATGGTGTGCATGGGCAGTCCCATAAACACTAGTACAGTAGTACACACCAACACACTCTCACACTCAAAACGTCAACAAACACACACACACACACACACACACACACACACACACACACACACACGCACACACACACACACACACACACACACACACACACACACACACACACACACACACACACACACGCCCACACAAACACACACATTAAATACAGTATATCCACACAACAGGTGCACACACATACAGTACATGCAGGTACACACACTTGTGCACACGCATGATTTTGAATGTTACCTTACCTACCCCTTTGCACCCTCCCTCACACAAGTACGCAAATGCAGTGTATGCTCACACACACGCGCGCACACACACACGCACACACACACACACACACACACACACACACACACACACACACACACACACACACACACACACACACATGCACACGCGCGCACACACACACACACACACACGCACACACACACAGACACACACACACACACGCGCACGCATGTACGCACGCACACACACACGCACGCATGCATGCACGCATGCACACGCACAATATTAAACATGCACAGATGCAAGCCTGCATGCATACACAAATACACGCACACATGCCTGCATGCATGCGCACAGACACACACACACACACACACACACACACACACACACACACACACACACACACACACACACACACACGCACACGGCGTACACCTCTCCTTCCCCGAGGGTGAGTTGGCGTGGGGCCAGCAGTGGGGAGAGAATGCATAAAGAGCTATTGTGGCTGTTGTCGTTAATCAGGCCCGTATGCTCTCTGACAGCAGTGTGTGAGGAAAGAAGCCTGGCTCCTCCTATTGCCTCTCATACACTCTCTCTCCTCCATTAGCTTGTACCAGCCAGACAGCCAGACTCCAGCTACAATATGCTAAGTGTAATGGCACAAAATATCGAAAAAGAGAGCCGGGTGGGTGGGTGGATGGTGTGGGTGGTTGGGTGGGGAGGGGGGGGGGGGGGGGGGGGGGACTGTGGAGGGAGAAGCAGTGGAGTTGAGGGGATGGCAGGGGAGTGGGTGTGGGAGTTGGCGCATAAGGGTGGCATAATCTGCCCTTAAACACCTTCAACCTGACATCCCCATTTAGGGCATGTCATTATTATACTGTATATATATACAGTAAAATAGCAGATCTACAAGCTCATGCAACGCGGAACATCACAACGCACGCATTGGTGAGCTATTGTGAAATCGGCTATTTTCATCACCGTCGCATGATGAAGTATAAATCAGGCTTAAGTGGTTGAATTTATGTTTGTGCCAAGCTGTGGGAGTGGACAGTGATATGTGGGGGTATAGGGAGGGAGCTGTGTGCGCACGCGTGAGTGCTTGCTTGTGTGTGTGCGTGCGTGAGTGCTTGCGTGAGTGCTTGTGTGCGTGCGTGTGTTTCTGTCTACCCTTGTCATCAGCCTGTTTGCGGATTTTCTCCACCCGTTTGCAATTTACAATTTGCAGTTTAGGCATTTAGCAGACGCTCTTATCCAGTGCGACTTACAAGTGTGAAAATGGCAGTAAATGGCATGAATCCTAGTCAACAAGTGACAAGATAGTCAAAACATGTGAGGTAACCAACATGGAATTGCATACTAGATAGCATCAATCTGTCAGGGTAAAAAGGTGACAAGAATGGACATAAGGAGAGAGAAGTGGGCATTAGGTGGAGTCTGAAGAGAAGGGTCTTCAGACTGCGGTGGAAAGTGGGGAGTGAACCTGCAGCTCTGACTGCAAGGGGGAGTTTATTCCACAGCGTGGAAGTCAGGAGGAGACTAGGCTAGGATGTGTGATGCGTTGGCCAGGGTATTTTAGGGAAGGTGAAAAAACAGCCTTCCTGTGTTAGTTGAACTAAGTGAGCTAGAAAGGGGTGTCCTGACTGTAAGGGGGTGCCATGCTATTGTTTGACTTGTAACACATCGGCATCGCCAGTGTTTAAATTTGTACTGGGTGCAGGCGGCAACTGTAGCCTCGTACCCGTCCTCTTGCGGAAACCATTTCATCCTGGATAACGGAAGTTGGTCGTTTACTAGGCTACGGCAACTGGAAGCCAGTGACATTAACATGAAACGCTGTCAGGAGTGGCCCGTTTTGAACAAAATGGCTCAAATCATAAACGCAGCGTCCAATTGTCGTAAAACCTTTGCACACACATTCCCACTAGGCCGAGGAAGAAATGCCTGTTTTAGCACCACCTGGAGGCCGAGGCATTCCCAACATCGCTGGCCCAATATAATCTACCTGACCTGGCGGAGACTTGTGCTCAGAGAAGCACTTATTTCAAATCAATTTTCTTATGTGATTAATGACTTTCCTTTTGTTTAATATGTTGACAATATAATGATATATTATTCTGTATATTATAATTATTAATATAGCCTACTATATAGCGTTGTCTTGGAACCGAAAGACTAGCTGCTGTTCAAGCGGCAACTGATGGGGATGCATTAAACAAAACAAAAATATATATATTGTCTGCGATTGTTGCTGAGATTTTTATACATTTTAGACATGATACCTTCTGAAAGGGGACATTCTGCATAATGAATGCTTTTACTTTTGATACATTTTGATGCAATACTTTTGTACTGTATGCTATATATAGCCTAAGTATTGCTACTTTTACTCAAGTAAAAAATAAAATAGTACTTTATCCACCACGTCAAAGGAGGTCTCAGACAGGTGTAAACGAACAACATCTGGCCAACACATTTCAAACGCTCCCTCCAATAAGGAGGGAGGGAGGGGGGGGGGGGGGGGGCGGAGCCAAGACCAGGCTGAACCACAGTCGTTAAACAACAAGTCATAGTCTTTTGAATAAATATTTGTTTATTTTTTGTCATATTTTAGTCATCCGATCTACTGTACAAGCTCACAACGCCGTGCAGCACGTTGCGTTGTGAGCTTGTAGATCTGCTATTTTCACATTGCAACACCTGGACAAAACCAAGCATGAAATGACTTGTCTTTTAGTTCTAATGGATCTCTTCTCCACTATTCCCTCCCTAAAAATGTTAGTCTAGTTTTTATTTTTTTGACGAAATTGTCCATATACTGAGTCATAGTTTTAGTCATCATAGCTTAGTGTTTATTTCATTTTCGACAGTGAAAAAAGGCAGTCGACATCATAGTTCTAGTCGACGAAAATGAACACTGCGTGACTGCAGGCATCCACCTGCTGCTTGCATGTCTGTCTGCCCACAAGTTAGCATTCCTCCGCTATGCATGCACTGCGGCGGGCGCTCCTAGGCCAGAAACGACATCTGGAGCCAATTCTCACTCCAACCCTCTGGAGGACTGTGATGGCTCATCGGCAGTAAAAGGAGGCATACCACTCACTTTAGGAATTTAGGTCCGTTATTACGACCTCTGAGACATGCAGTCCAGTTGATGCTCTCGTGAACTTGAATGACTTTCTCCCAAAGATGGGAGTCGGAGAACTGAGAGATTACCACTTAGATTGCGCTAATGTGCAGAACGGTAAACGTTGAATCCCGCAGAAATAATGAATGTTATTAAAGTGAATCTCACTATAGGGCATAGCAGTGGGTGTGTATTTACTAGTGCCACTAAATAATTGGCCATTATCTTTTCCCATAGACTACAAAAATATTTATATCAATTATTTTAAGCATAGAATCAAGCAATCCAGGACCCTGACCATAAAACCTTTGATTCTGTGAAAAATATATTTGAATATTTAACTATAGTCCTACCAATAAGATTCCCTATAAGGGAGAGAAGCAAGGTTGTGCTGAAACAACAGATACTGACACAACATGTCCATATATGGGCATTCTCAGATATGGGCTTAATATTGATGATCAGGGATCTCCATATATGGGCATGAAAGGGACATAGACAGAATTAAAAGTGTGGTTGCCGTGACGTGACGCGAGTCACACTTGCAAATGTCTTGGGTGTTGATTGTCTGTCTTGGCCATATATGGAGCGTGACATGAGGCGTGACTTGATGCACATGAGCTGCAGGTCACAGTGATATACTACATTGAATAGATACCAGTGATATACTACATTGAATAGATACCAGTGATATACTACATTGATTATATACCAGTGATATACAACATTGAATAGATACCAGTGATATACTACATTGAATAGATACCAGTGATATACTACATTGAATAGATACCAGTGATATACAACATTGAATAGATACCAGTGATATACCGGTACTACATTGAATAGATACCAGTGATATACTACATTGAATAGATACCAGTGATATACTACATTGAATATATACCAGTGATATACTACATTGAATAGATACCAGTGATATACTACATTGAATACGGTAGATACCCTTTGTTTCGGTTTTTGTGGCACCAGTAAACCACGCCCACTGCTATGCCTTATAGTATATGATTCAAAGTATAACCATTTGTAGACTTTCATTTACAAAATAGTAATACACATGCGCAATACCCGAGAACATTTTTCTCTCTTTGAAAAGGCAGTGTAATCTTTTGAGATGAAACCCCTCCAGTTGGTGACATGATACTCATGAACTCGGATACTCGTGAATGTGGTTGTTGCTGAACCTTGCTGGTAGAACATTGTTCATGAAGCCATCACACTCAACCTGCATGCTGTTTCATCTGCTCAAATTGTCTTTTATTGCCCAGCGGTGGAAGAATACTCGCATCGCATTGCAACGCATTGTGAGCTTGTAGATCGGCTATTTTCAAATTGCTCAAATGTATATAGGGTTGAAGTGGGTAATGCATGTTTGGAATAATAATCAAAATCTACAAAGTAAGTTTTAGTAGTGCAGTAAAAGTTCAATATTTACCTCTGAGATGTAGTGGAGAAGAAGGAAAAGTGATTAAAATTGAAAATACTCCAGTTAAGTAAAGGTACCTCAAATAAATGTCCCTAGTTTCTTTACACCACTGTTATTGCCACAAGGAATCAGTCTCTGTGACATGGGTGAACTAGACAGAATCAATTATTAAAAACGATTTCATCACATTATTAGCTATTATTAAGACTAGTCCTATGCACAGACAGTATATGAGGGATTGAATGTCCCTGAGGAGTCTCAGAAGTACCAGACCAAGACCAAGAACCCGGTGCCCGTTGGGCAGAATACTAGTCATCATTGATGTCCAGTTGTGTAATACCCGTTGTATCCGTCTGTCTGTGATGTCAGTCAGTGATGTCTGTCATCTCCGAATTTGGTCACTTGTTTCATCATGTCAGACAGACATTATTTGGGCATTGTTTCAGCATGCGGCTGTTACCATGGTTACCACTGTTTATTAATATCAGTGATGTCAGCATGCCGACTGTTTCACCCGTTTATGCCCATATATGGTGTTCCATGACCATGATGTCAGTCAGTGTCATTTCAGGCACTGACAGTGACACTGTTTAGTATCAGAGATTTCAGCATGCGGACATACAGCGGACGGTGGACAGACATTCCATTTCGTAAATTAATAGATGTAAATGTATGCAGGAATAGCTACAATCTAGTAATTACAATATACAGTATACTCTGTAGAGGATGAGTATAGGTAAGTGTGTGTGTGTACACATAAAGAATCAGTTATTAATTATTGCACATGTTTGTATGCATACCCACAATCCACAATGCACTAGTAGGAGTAAATTAATGAATCATTGCACGTGTTGAACTGAGTACAGCATGGATGCATGCGTGTCTCTTTGGAGATGTACATTTACTGTATGTGAAATCCCAGATCAGTGAGTGGTACAAAGGATTGTTTCTGGCAGTCAAAGTGTAATAAGTGTTTATTAATGCAGATGGCGAATTCATGTGCCATAGAAGCAGCTTAGCAGCTCAAATTCAGAAACATGCATAGTAAAGTCCTAATTGTTAATTTATCCAAATCTCTGAGCTTGTACATATTGTATAAAATGGAGCAGTTTGCATCTCTACACTCTAACACTGAGGACACTGAGGACAGTACCAGTGGTCTCGTATGTTTATACCACTGTTAGCATTTCAGGTAATGCATTCAACTGGCAAAATAAATATATAATGCGTAATCTATTGAGATAATAGAAAAATATCGTAATGAAAAGACAACTATATTCAAATCAATATCGTCTGCAGTTCATACAGGATTTAAAATGTAGGCTAGCTGAATCACAGTGCATTATTTTGGGCTGAACTGCTCTACACTGTTCTGCCTTCAGCCCAGCATTGTGGCACTGTCTCAATCATAGGAAAAGTACCCGTATGAGCCTTGTGTCTCTATAGACACACAACTGCTGGTGAACACATGCACACACGTCACATGCTTTTCTCCCTTTCTGACACCCCCCCACACACACACACACACGCACGCACGCACGCACGCACGCACGCACGCACGCACGCACGCACGCACTATAGGCTACGGATTCACACAACACTTCTCACGCACTCATTTGTACACTCTCAGAGTTCAAACGAGTAAATCAACACCCAGGATTTTACCATCAAAGAAGCCTTGAACGTTTAATTCGGGAATCAATATTTTCTGCAGACACAATTTTCGGCCAGACTTGACAAATCAATCCGCCGCGTTCGATTTCCAACGCCATATCATTTCACGAAGATATTTTTGTGAATCCTTTAAGCTCTACTGCAGCCGGCACTCCCAGATCCTCCGTATATAAGCAGGACTAGTGTTTGAAATCAGATTATCATTGTTGGCAGTCAGTGTCAAATGACCCTTTAAATACAGCATTATGGTTTTCTGCCACACAGTGCGTATAGCATCTTAAAACACAGCAGAGCAGCTAGTGCAGGCCTGCAGGCATGTGCATGTACGCTTTTGCATGCATCTTCTGACACGACCGTATGACAAACGAGTTTGCTACCATTTCAGTGAAGCAGGCTGTGGGCCTGAGAGAGATAGACACTTGACCTCTATTAACTCCTGTGGTTACATCATATTCCGCGTGGGGATTAATGTAGCGCCCACAGCAGCCGTGTGGAATTCACACGTGTGTGATGGAAGAGCCGGAGATGGCTGTCAGGGGGGCGGATGGGATGGGGGTGGGTGGGGGGTGGGGGGCTGCGTACTGCATTAACTATCATAAGGTGGGCACTTAACATGTCATAGCACATCAGCTGCGCTCCGTCCGCAACGTGGCACAGAGCAGGGAATCAAGCTCGAGTCGCGCCACGTTCAGTTGAGGGCGGAGGGGAGGCGCTGAGCGGCCTCTGATGGTTCCACGACTCCAGTTCCAAAATACTTTTTTCTTTTTATCGGCTTCCAGTGGTGTTAAGTAACTAAGTATGTTTACTCAAGTACTGTGCATAAGTACAGTTTTGAGGTATTTGTACTTTAGTTCCAAATGAAGTACTTTAGTTCCAATTTCCATTACTTTTACTTCTACTCCACTACATCTCCGATCCAAATATTTATACTTTTACTCCACTACATTTAGCCTATTTGAAAACTTTAGTTAATAGTTACTGTGTAGATTTGGATTATACTTATTACATTTCGAGCATTTGAAAATAGCCGATCTACAAGCTGGACATGCTATTGTGAGCTTGTAGATCAGCTATCTTCAAAAGATTTTTATTTGAAAACTTGAAATGAGACATTCTGCATAATGAGTACTTTCTACTTTTGTACTTTAAGTACATTTTGATGCCAATACTTTTGTACTTTTAGTCAAGTACATTTTGAATTCAAGACTTCTATTTGTAAGGCTGTAAGGATTCCACATTCCGCCAATGCATTTCAATGAGAATGGAGCGTTTTTTTGTAGAAATCCTCTACTAGCATGAAACCACTCCATTCTTATTGAAATGCATTGGCGGAATGGGAAACACACTCTCAGGTATTTTGGTGTGGGTGCAGCCTAACAGGGTATTTCTATATTGCAGTATTGATACTTAAGTAAAACACTTGAGAACTTTTCCATCACTGTCAGCGTCTTGTTTGTGTCTGGCAGGCGGTCATTTCGTCTCACACCAGATTCATTTACCTCCAGCTCCTCAGCCTGAACATACCGGTCCGATGAGTCCCCGAGTCTCTGATTCTTGGTCTATATGTGAGCAGGAGGAGTCGAGTGACACCAGGCCCCATGCTGCTGATGACTGATGAATGGCGTGTAAACCTCCCTTTCACACACTCTTTTCACTTGCCCTCTTATTTCCTCACAGGTCTGTTCCCCTGGTGTCTTCATGGCTAATTTGTACGTAGTCTTATGGCAGTGTCATGTCCCAAAAACGAACGATCTACAAGCTCACGACGCATTGCGATGTGACGCATTGGTGAGCTTGTAGATCGCCTATTTTTGGCATGAACACCGTCGTATATGACTATAAATAAGGGTTTATACTCCTTATTAGTGTGGTTGCTTATTATATTGATGTAATACCTGCTTATTGTAAGTCGCTTTGGATTAAAGCATCTGCTAAATGCCTAAATTGTAAATTGTTCCTCGTGCACGGATAAACCTTTTTTTGCCGCGCTATTCCTCCCACAGTTTTGGTGGCACGCACTTGGGCCATATGTCAATTCATCAGGACACGCAGGGGTGCATTTTTGCTAAAAGATACGTTATATATTGTTTAATTTATAAAAATGTATTCGTGAATTAATTTTCTCCATTGACTTTAATTAAAAATGTAACTTTTCCCAAATAGGGAGATGACTGACATCATAGATGTCTGACATCATAGACCACATGAGATTGACACAGTATGTCCATACAGTATATGGGCATTCCATGATATGGGCTTAGTAATATTGATGACATCAGGGATCTCCATATATGGGAATAAAAGGGACAAGGACTGACACAGAGATCTCCATATATGGCCATTCATTTATTAGTGAATTAATTTTCCCCATTGACTTGAATGATGAAAATTCAAATGGTAAGACGGAATTCATTTGCATGTGTGACTCGTGTCACGGCAACCGCACTTGCAATTTCTAATTGCATCTTTCTAATTCTCTCTCTCTCTCTCTCTCTCTCTCTCTCTCTCTCTCTCTCTCTCTCTCTCTCTCTCTCTGCTCTTCCACTTCTCTGCACCGACACATTAGTCAAATCTGCCCATTACATGCTTGGTTGGGCATGTGCAGCTTTTTATATCTGGCATAAAGCAGTCAATGACACTGAAAAAAAGGAGAGAAAGATAAAAAACGCTTACCCTGCACAGTGAACTCTCATGTGTTAGCATGGCTACACTACACAGCATATGCGTAGGCATCGGTGTCATCGCTTTATTGGTCTAATCATTAGCTCTCAACTGGTTTTGCGCACTGGGACCTGAATGTTGCAGTGGCTGTTAAGTCAGGCCCAGTAAAACACAGTAGTTTGCATAATGTTCCACTTTGTCTACTTGCCGGAGCTTCTCAGTAGACGTCTTAGCTGGTCGACCCAAAAAGAAAATAACCTACAATAGCAGAGACCCGTACGGGTTCACGTCCATGATTTATCACGGTGAATTGTTTATCATTATAATAACCGAGTAGATCCGAGAAGACCCGTACTCAGCACTGATCTAGAGAGAAAAGCAAGAAGTGCTGCATGATGATTTGGCTGACCTATAGGACTAGGTTACTGCAGTGCAAAGTAAGGGAGTGGGGGGGTGGGGGTGAGTGAGTGGAGCTGCTGCCAGGCTGCGAGCTTATTTCAGTGCCTTGGGAGAGCGCATCAAACCACACCTCCATGGGATGAAGGGTGCGTGCGTGCACCGTGCGCAATCGTGGATTCCTTCATTCCTTTATTTGTTTTGGGGATTTTATGCTTTTATTGATAGAACAGACAGGAAATGGGGAGAGACACGCAGCAAAGGTCGTCGGGATCGGGATTCGAACCCACGACACGCTGTCAGGCATCAGAGCCTACCGTATGTGGTATGCGCCTGAACCTCTAGGCCAGCAGGTGCTCCGGATTCCTTCTTCTCGCACCTGCAAGATTCCATTATGGAGTAGCATAGTTGCCTATCTACTGGTAGATGAATTGTAATTGTAATTATTAAAGCTATACTGTGTAAGTTGCTCAACTAGTGGTCAGTAGCGTCTGCGTCTTTCGGCCGTTTTTCGCCGCGGACCGGGCCTCACACCCCCGCGTCACCCCCGCGTATGCCTCCACCTCGCCGAGATCTATCTTTAGAGGGGTCCCTGGTTCCTGTGCGTTCAGGCATTCCGGAGAAACGGAGTGTTTCACCCGAGTATAGACAGAGACACATGGGCGCCTACAAATATGGCCGCCCTATTGTGATAGCTAGCGACCCCACTTCAAGATGCGCTGTGATTGGCCGGCAGTGTATAACCCTCGCTGTGATTGGCCGATAGTGTATGATGACGTAATTTTTGCGCGAAAACCGGACCCCGGTCAGGATCATAGAAAACATATAAACAGAAGGCTTCAGAAGCTGAAAATAACGGAGTGGGTGTTCTAAAACTTTAGCGATTTAAGAGTTAGGACAATTTTAAGATTTGTTTTATAAAAAAAGTTACATGGTATAACTTTAAGTTTGTCATCTCTTCATATAATACTGTCCACTTTGGTCTATGAATCTTGATCTGTAGGTTGGACAGCTAAACTGCCATTTTACATTTCTTACAGATTCCCATAATCCTTTGGACAGGAATGCCACATGCATCCAAAGAAAATGGCAAAAAAAAAAAAAAAAAGAAAAAACAGCATGACTCGGTTCCATATAAGAAACTGTGGACAATTTTCTTTGTCAGTTTGTCACCATTGAAACTGTGTTAGCCTGGAAACCAGACACATCTGGAAACCATACAGAGATTCCAGACTAATATCTACGCAGCGATGGCGGGGTGGCGGTCCTTCCTTGGCCTGTGAGTGTGTTCAAAGTAAAAGTCTCTGGCCTTTGACCGTCTGCATGGCCAACCTGGCGGAGACAATCGAAGCGTGGAGCAGAAAGTGGTACTTCTGCACCCATATATTACACAGTCAAATAAATCCTAGTGTTCATTTAACTGAAGAAGGTGTAAAGCTTTGCTGTGCTCAAGACAATGTTGTGCAAATCCGGTTTACACTAAAAAAACAATGACAAAGA
>NC_137811.1:31394802-31398129 GCF_963921795.1 Nannobrachium achirus | reverse complement strand
GAGAAGATTTGCAATCCTCTCTTGTTGACTTCAAAGTCAATAGAGAGAGAGAAGGGGGGGGAGGACAACAAGACAGAGTGGGACGGTGAGAGAGAAAGTGACAAAAAAAATAAAAGAGAGAGAAAGGAGAAAGAGACAGAGCGGGGAAGACAAGAAGTCAGAGACAGAAACACATTAAAAGAAACATAGAGGTCAAGGTCACTGGGGATGGCAGCGTTGGAGGGAGGGAGGGAGAGAGAGAGAGAGAGATCGGAGTCTTTCCAACTTGGACCCCCTCCCCTGTAGATAGTTTGGCTGGGGGTTCATTGAATCGGGTCCCCATGGCGACAGCCCGGCTGTTGGCCAGAGACAGAGACAGAGACAGAGACAGAGAGAGAGAGAGAGAGAGAGAGAGAGAGAGAGGGATGGAGAGAGGGAGATTTCCTTATGCTTTTTGGAAATGGCAGGGAATCAGGGATCACATCAGGCCTCTCTGTCTGTCTGTCTGTCTGTCTGTCTGTCTGTCTGTCTGTCTGTCTCTCTCTCTCTCTCTCTCTCTCTCTCTCTCTCTCTCTCTCTCTCTCTCTCTCTCTCTCTCTCTCTGACTGGGACTTTATAATTGCTCTCTGCCTCAATCTTTCTTTTCTTCATTCACTCTGTCTTGCTCTTTCTTGAGATAGCCCCGCCCCTTTTTATTCCTTTTAACTCTCTCTCTCTCTCCCTCTCTGTTTTCCTCTTTTGGAGATAATGACCAGTATTGACAAAATCTTTTCTGGATTTTGATGCTCTTAAAGGGGGTGGCTGTGGCTCAGGAGGTAGAGCCGGTCGTCCAATGATCCGTGAGTCGGCGGTTCGAATCCCGACTCCTCCTGTCCACATGTCTTGCCCAAGTGTCCTTGGGCAAGACACCGAACCCCACATTGCCTCCAATGAGTCAGTCGGTGTTAGCCTGCCACCATTGGTGTGGGAAGTGAGGCGGCTTGGCATCGACTGTTCGCCGCTCCACCTCCTAATGTATGAATGAATGAAACATTGGAAAGCGATTTGAGTACTTAGAAAAGCGCTATATAATTCATTATCAAAGGTTTCTCTTTGTCTCTCTCTCCCTCTCTCTCTTTCTGGGGTAATATTTCTATATTAAATCATTTGTTGTGTCCGAAATATTCCAAGAAAACTATAACAGTGCTTGTGACCGAAATGATTTTAAACAAATCAATATGGAGGTGTGAGAGCGGGGAATTCACTTTTGTCTTTGGAAATGGGATCTTTGGGGTGATTGGATTCTCTGCACCACAGGAGGGACAAAGCAAGTGGTCGGTGTGTTCAGGGACGTGCTGGCCATTGGGAAAAGTGGGACAACTCCCGAACGGCCGGTTCATTCCCGGCCGGTCCAGGCCGGCCATTAGGAAAAATAAATAAATAAAATGTTGGCCTTTGTTCCATTTTGGGGGCTGGGCGGCCAACAAAGTAAATCGTCACTGTCGGGCAGAAACCTCGTATAGAGAGAGAGATCTCTCTCTATAGCGCGCAATGAGGGCCTCTCCAACTCTTTTTCCCGGGCTGAATCAGGGGCCCAGCATGTCCCTGGGCGTGTTTGCCTTTATTCTGATCCAAAATATCCACCAAGGATAAAGAAAGACATGCACTACAATGTCTAATATCTGCGTGGGCGAAGTTGGCAATTTGCCTGACTCAGAGAAGCTACATTCAGGGCTCTGGGTCTTATAAGATCCAGTAGAGGTGTTGAAATGATTGATGGCAGCTGACTTTAACTAATTAAATCCTATTTTCTTTATTTGCGTGTTGTTCCCATCTTCCCTCTACAGTATAAAATATAACATAGCCTATAGATATAGGATACATTTGCTAAATGTTAGAATAGGGATGCTGTTGAATATTTTCAATGAGCGACACCATCCTTACGATGGTGTATAAATCAAGCATTTTGCTGTATTCACAGCTGTCTGTTTGCATTGGAGGTATGGTATAGGGCAGTGGTTCTCAACCCCCTGGGGGTCCCCAAATGACTAACTTAATGTGAAACATTTTTCTCACTCAACAGTAAACAAACCAACACAAGGTTTAAGTGTATAGAGGGTATATCTGCATAGTTCTAACGTAACAATTTAAGGACTTTTAATTACATCTAAAATGACAAATTATACATTGGTCAAATTGTCAATTATTAGAGGCAGAAATTGTGAAAATAGCAGATCTACATGCTCACAACGTTGTGAGCATGTAGATCTGCTATTTTCACAATAGAACCGTGTTATAGAAAATGTAATGCCTCAACTCGTAATGCTCGTCATGGGTGGTGGGGGTCCCCAGTTAAAATATGATTATTTTGGGGGTCACAGTCTGAAAAGGTTGAGAACCACTGGTATAGGGATTAGGGAACAGGTTATTTTTATTTATTTAGTGAATCCAGGGTGATTTCATGATTTTGTAAAATGATCAGATACATTATTATTGGTTGTCTTCATTGCAGTTTGGGCTGTAAGGGGGGAGCAGGGGCGTCAATTGGGTATGGCAGGGGTATGCAGCTGCCATACCCTGGGTCCAGGGGGGAAAATAAAAGTTACTTTTAAATATAAATCCATGAATGTCTCTATGTCTATCTGTTTTGGTTATTATGTTGTTAAATTACAGTAAAATAACTGCAAATGCAAAATTTAACAAAATGGTAACTTTAAAAAGGTTATAATTATGTTCCCAGGTTCCGCAGGTCAGCTACAGGTGCAATCTTTATTGTTAATTGTGGCACGTTTACTAACAAGTTTAGCTGCACTTGAACAACCGTTCCAGGCTGCCATATCCAGCCCAAGAAACCGTAGAAACGGGGGGAAAAAATAGAATGTACTTCTTAAAATAAATGTATCATGCTTGTTGCTAAGGTATGGCAACATGACTGGTGTCTTGCGCGCGTGCAAGACACCAGTCATGTTGCCATACCTTAGCATTTTCTGAACTGACACCACTGGGGGGGAGACCGTGGCTCAGGAGGAGACAGCGCGGCCGCTTGGGAATCAGAAAGGTTCCCGGTTCAATCCCAGGCTGCCCCTGGGGAAGTGTCCTTGAGCAAGACACTTGACCCCTCACTGCTCCTGAGCAGATCGGTGCCTTGCATGGTTGGCTGCCTCCGCCATCGGTGTGTGAAGGGGTGAATGTAACGCACATTGTTAAGCGCTTTGGATAAAGGTGCCATATAAATGCACCATTTACCATTTACTTACGGTCAATAAAGGAAATGATACAATTCACAAATTGTCTCCCTCAGTGTCTGGTGGCTTTCTCTCTCTCTCTCTCTCTCTCTCTCTCTCTCTCTCTCTCTCTCTCTCTCTCTCT
>NC_137811.1:31372302-31392302 GCF_963921795.1 Nannobrachium achirus | reverse complement strand
ATAATATGTGCATTAACGGTATAATTATGTCTTTGTTATAGAGTATGTTTGTGTATGTCTGTGCATGTGCATACTGTGTGTCCGCATTATGCGCCTGTGTGTGTGTGTGTGTGTGTGTGTGTGTGTGTGTGTGTGTGTGTGTGTGTGTGTGTGTGTGTGTGTGTGTGTGTGCGTGTGCGCGTGCGCATGTGTGACGTGCATAATGTGTGCAACTGTGCATCTATGTCTTTAGGTGTGTGGGGTGGTGGTGGTGTATATATGCCAGCATGCATGCTTTCATGTGTGCGCGTGTTCATGCGCGTGAACTCGCGCACATGTGTGTGTGGAGTGCGTCCGTTTGTCTGTGCGTGCGTGCGTGCGTTCGTGCGTCTGTGTGCGGGGTGTGTGTCTGTGTGAGTCTGTGCGTACGTGCGTGCATGTGTGCGTGTGTACGTGCGTGTGTGTGTGTGTGTGTGTGTGTGTGTGTGTGTGTGTGTGTGTGTGTGTGTGTGTGTGTGTGTGTGTGTGCGTGTGTGCGCGTGTGTGTGTGTGTGTGTGTGTGTGTGTGTGTGTGCTGTGGCCCAGGCAGACACATGGGAGCCTGGGGAGCAGTGAGTATTACAGAGGACTGGACCACAGTGGGACCAGGACTCAAGCCAACAGACCAACCCCGCTCATAAATCCTCCCCGCGCTGACGCCTAGCTCTCTCTCTCTCTCTCTCTCTCTCTCCCGCTCGCTCGCTCTTACACAGTAAATTCCTCAGTGTTCATTTAACTCTGAGTGCACAGATGGAACCAAATTGACCCGTGAGGGTTTTTTACTGGGGATTATTTTACTGTGTATATCTCTCCCTCACCGCCATTCCTCAACTCTCTCCCTCTCTCTCGCTGTCTCTCATGTCAAGGGACGTGCTGGCCATTGGGAAAAGCGGGACAACTCCCGAACGGCCAGTTCATTCCCGGCCGGTCCAGGCCGGCCATTAGGAAAAGAATAAAAATAAAATATCGGCCTTCGTTCCATTTTGGGGGCTGGGCGGCCAGCAAAGTAAATCGTCACTGTCGGGCAGGAACCTCGTATCTCCAAGTTTTTGTCACACAAAAGTAGTGAAAACAGCTGATCTACAAGCACACAACGCCTCGCGGTGCGAGGCGTTGTGTGCTTGTAGATCGGCTGTTTTAAATCATTCGGCTCGTTTAAATCATTTTTTAAATGATAAATACAAAACAAACGGTTTTGGACATACAAGGTTTCCACCCGACAACACCGAAATATAACTCATGTAATTGGCCCACTGGCTTGTCACTTGTCATGATCTGAAATGGCAAATCTTTGAGTAGCAGCAGCGCTATAGAGAGAGATCTCTCTCAATAGCTCGCAATGAAGGCCTCTCCAACTCTTTTTCCCGGGCTGAATCAGGGGCCCAGCATGTCCCTGCTCACGTCCTCCCTCTACCATGTCTTTCTCTCGCTCTCTCTCTTCTCCATACCTTTCATTCTTTCTTTTGTTTTCTCTCTCTTATTTGTTTGGCCTTGGCTATAGCAGGCACGGCAGCCATATTGGAGAGAAGTTGGGTCTCTTCTCACTTTCTTCAAAGTTGTTACCAATGATACTAACGAAGGTTCTGTTCCGTTTCATGCAGCACAGTGGTTCTCAAACATTTTATTTTCAAGGACCCCCATAACTCTGAGAGTGTACAAATGGAACCAAATGGACCAGTAAGGGTCCATTTCCCGGAATTTCCCCGGAATTAGCAGATCTGGTACAGGGGTTCCCAAACTTTTTTGTCTCAGGGCACCCCATAAAAATATTTTTTAATCCGAGGCACCCCTACATTATAATTTTCATTCCCAGCACCTTATATTTATAGCATTTTAGTGATTATGTTGCGAGGAAAACGTTGAGATAATAGCCATTTTGGTTAGAACTGACTGAAAATAACTTTGTAGCCTACTTCAAGTTTAACATGATACTAAATATTTTTTTCAAGTGTCCAAATGAATTCCAAATATTATCAAATTATCTCGCGGCACCCCTGGACTGTCGTCACGGCACCCCAGGGTGCCCCGTCACCCACTTTGAAAACCCCTGATCTAGTAGTTAGATCAACGCGTCCGTGACGCTGCGTCGCGTTGTGAGATCGGCTAATATTGGCGAAGAGGTTTGTTGTAGATGGAAAAAGTGGTCGAACTTGCAACTCCGCTTCACTAAGACTAGAGGGTCTATAAGTATGTTGTTCTCCTATTTTTGAAAAATCTAGATTTCTAAGTCTTTGAATATATATTTTTAAAAGCGAACATTTGTAACTCAAATATTTGCTTCTGGGGGGTCCCTGGAACAACATATTTGAGATGGGGATTCGCAGCCAAATATATGTAATTTTGGGGGTCCTTGACATGAAAACGTTTGAGAACCACTGATTTAGAAGAAGGATTTAGAAAACGTTTATAGAACCGGGTCAAAAATATTCAAAGACTTGCACAAATGTTGATTTTTCAAAGATAGCAGATCTACAAGCTGCGAGCTGCAATTTCTTTTTTTTTTTTTTTCTGCAATTTTTTAATAGTTAAAGCATAAAAGAATGGTAAAAGTGGTTAAAATCTAAAGTGACACAGATTTGCGTTCAGGTCTAAATGGCTAACATCACAATCATTTTTACCACTTATTCAAAAATAGCAGATCTACAAGCTCATAGATTTAGCAAAACATCGAAAATGCACTAAGAAGTTGGTACTCCTTTCCTAGTCCCAGTGTGTTGCTACCTGCCGACCCCTTCTTTTTGTACCTTTTGCATCTTTACCATTAGTATTATTTTGTTTTGTTGCCGTATTTGGTTGCTATCCTTTACTGTAGCTGTATCTCATTTTTTTCCTTCTGTATCTGCGCTGAATTTCCCCCACAGGATCAATAAAGGTCTACCTACTGTATGTTTAATAACGCAACATTGGAAATTCACTTCTCTCTCTTTTCGTCTTTTAGAGCCCCCCCCCCTTCTGTCTTTTCATATTGCAGTGTGTGTGTGTGTGTGCGTGTGTGCGTGCGTGCGTGCGTGCGTGCGTGCGTGCGTGCGTGCGTGTGCATGCGTGCGTGTGCGTGTGCGTGTGCGCGCGCGTGTGTGTGTGTGTGTGTGTGTGTGTGTGTACCTGGGTATGTCTGATTCTGGATAGGGGACGTGATATCTCACGTCCTATCAGTCTGTCTCTGTCTACTCCCTTTGCCAGTCTCTCTCTCTCTCTCTCATCTCTTCTTCCACCCAATCAACCTGTTCCAGATTCTCAATTACATTGCTCTGTTGTCAGAACAGAAACAATACTGCTTGTATGCAAAAGTTTATTTTTTCTTCTTCAGAACGAGAAGCAACAGTTTCTCCCATCTGGATCACATCGATTTGGCAGATAATTGCTTAGCGATTTGACTAAAAAATCTTCCCTCTTTTGAATGTCTCTCTGTCTCTCCTCAAACCAGTTCTACTGTTTTTGTTCTTTTCCATTAAACCTTCAACTACCCTTGACTCTTGTGGTTCCCTCTTTCCTGTCTGTCTCGCTTCTTTCCTGTTTGTTTGTCTGTCTGTCTGTCTGTCTGTCTGTCTGTCTGCCTGTCTGTGTCTGTCTGTCTGTCCAGGCTAGACATAATCCCCCCCCCCCCCCCCCCCCCCCCCCACACACACACACACACTTTCTGTCTCTGTTCTCTGTCGCTCGACTTTGGGTCGTTTTCTGGAGGATTGGCAGCTCAATATCAAAGCCCGGCCCGGGCTTGTCAGGGAGGCAGAACTGCTTTCCTGTCGACAAAGTGTTTTGAGCGACAGAAATGAGATTGCTTTTAATCAAAGAGCCTATAATTACGCTGTTTCGTGGCTGTTGCTGCCAGTGTTGTCACCGGCACTGACAAACGGCACGCCTCTCCTGTCTATCAATCTATCTGTACATCTGTCTGTCTGACGGACTACACTGTGTCTTACTGTCTCACCGCCCCCCGAGGGCTAATTCATGCTTTGTCGCAGGAAACACATTGCTCAACAAAAGTAACTGGTTTTTCATTGAGGCGGCACAAGTCGTACGCCAAAGTAGGATTTAGTCTCTCAGGCCACAGCAGCGTTACATAAAAGCCAAGCAGCGCTGTGTGCCATGCCTTAGTTCAGGGGTCTTCAACAGGGGGTCCGGGACCCCAAGGGCAGATCTACAAGCTCACAACGCCTCGCAGTGCGAGGCGTTGTGAGCTTGTAGGTCGTCTATTTTCGGCAAAGAAGTTTGGTGTAGAGGGGGAAAAAAGCAGACTGACTAAAGAGAGAAAGGTCAAGTTTATTAAGTATTGACGGTTCACGTGGTTAAATATCTGAAAACACAAATTGACAAGAATCCAAAAAACACTGACAATCGTGCTGTCAAACAATTAAACGTCAACTAAAGCTAACGCATTAACAAAGACTAGAATTAGGGGATGACAAAAATGTTATTTGAAAAAAAAGCAGGAGTGCCTGCTAGCCTAGCAGTCCAGGCACATTCCACATATAGGCTCTGTGCAGCTTGACAGCGTGTCGCGGGTTCGAATCCCATTCCCGACGACCTTTGATATGTGTTTCCTGTCTATCTCCACTATCCCCTATCAATAAAGGCAGAAAAAGCCCCAAAAAATATCTTAAAAAACAAAACAAAACATAGCTAACTGAAACTGTATTGTGTGTACAAAACCAACTAAAACCATAGAGGAAAGTTATTTTAGTCTTAGTTTAGTAACTCAACTAAAATCTTTTCAAAACATTTCAAAGTAAACTAAACTAGCAAACCCACCTTGAACACTCATTTAAACTAAACTGTAATTGAAAACATAAAGTCAACACCAAATGTCTGTCTGTCTGTCTGTCTGTCTGTCTGTCTGTCTGTCTGGCTACAAACTGAAACACCGCTGCTCTGTACAGTCTACAGGTACCTGTCTTGCAGCAGAAAGCAACACAGCAGCCATGGAATTGGAAGAGCACATCCCTCGCGGACACAACGCTCACGTCTGCTTTACACCCACAGCACAGTCAAAGAGGGCACGAGGGCAGGTCGGGGTGGGCGGGTGGGGTCCTGGCACTCCTGACCTCAACGCTGCATCAACAGACGGCCTTTCTAATCCAGGAGTCTGACGAATCAGTCTGCATCGCCTGTCTCACTGTCTGCCTCTCTGTCTGTCTGTCTGTGTGCGTTAAGCCGCGCCGTCCGTCCGTCCGTCCAGAGCGTGTCCATCTGCCAAAGCTGTCTGCGAGTCTCTGCCTTTTCTGTCTCTCTGTTTGTCTGCCTGTCCATCTATCTGTCCCCCTTCCAGCCGTCACTCAGCGCTATAAGCCGTCTGCCTGCCTGTCTGCCCGGCCTCCCCGCCTCATTGATCTATCTGTGAGTCTGCCCTCCTGTTTTTATCTGCCTCCCTGTGCCTGAAGCCTAAACCTTCTATTTCTCTGTCCGCCTGCTGGTCCTCTGTCTGGCTGGTTGCCGTTCTGTATGTCTGTCTGCATGGGTGTCGCACCACATTTTGGGCCCTGGGTACAAGGATTCACTGCGGGCCCCCCATGGATGTTCTTCATATAGGGGGGGCATTTTTGTGCTTTAACTATTGAAAAATATCAGATATACAAGCTCGCAGTACAGCTTGTAGATCTGCTCTTTGAATATTTCAAATCCTTCTAAGGTTTTTGAAAAAAACCTACTGTATGTTTCTAAATGTCAGTGGTGCTCAAACTTTTTCATGTGAAAGACCCACAAAATGATATGTATTTGGCCACGGACCCCATCTCAAAATATTTAGTTCCAGGGACCCCTCAGAAGCAAAATTTGAGTTACAAATGTTTGCTTAAAAAATACATATATTCAACGATTGGTACACATTTTCATGACTTTTCAAAAATAGCAGATCTACAAGCTCGCAGCGCGGCACTCGGTGCCGCGCTGTGAGCTTGTATATCTGCTATTTTTCAATAGCTAAAGTCGAAGAGCTGTGCACAGTGTGCGGCCTCATTCTCCTCATTCAATAGCTGAAGTATAAAATAACGAAGGCCCCTCCACCTTGGGCCCTATAGTAACTCAGTCCCACTTTCCCCCCCTTGCGACGCCCCTTTCTGTCTGTCTGTCTGTCTGTCTGTCTGTCTGTCTGTCTGTCTGTTATCCATGCCTATATATTGTCTGTCTGTGTCTGCCTCAGTCTGTGCATCTTTCTGTCTGTCTGTCTGTCTGTCTGGCTCGCTGTCACTCTCCCTTATGCTTAATTTATGCTGTGTCGTACGGCGGCGTGGCGCACCAGAAATAGCCCATCATTCATCCACCTGCAGCATCTGTCTCCCCGGTATAGTCATCCTGTCCGCCTCCAAGTCTCGCTGTTTCACCACTTTTAACCTGCTTTTGGGCTTGTCACTGTAGGCAACTTATCGTTGCTGTCAGGCAGGAAACGTCCTATCTCCATATTTAAACTGTTTGTGTTCATTAACGCCCTACTTAAAGTACATCGTCACACAAAAGTATCGAAAGTCGCAGATCCACAAGCTTGATACACATGCAGTGCTTATTTATTTATTTATTTTTTCATTTGAATCCTGAAAAGTAACAGTTTTGGACATACAGTATGGGAGATTTACACCCGACAGAGATGATATTTTTACTATGAAAACCTCCACCGGCTGTCCCTCCGTCTCCAGCACCGTTGCCCCTATCCATGCCACACTTTGCACACCCACTCCTTGGCTGGCATACCACAACCTCCGCCCCTGATTTCCTAGCCCTACTCTGATTCGTTGGAACAACATCCAATCAGCAATGACGTCGCCTAGGTAACAGGTGACATTCGGAAATACGAGTCAAATGGGGGCTTGCTAGACTGAGAAGCGAAGTGACAAAACGTAGCATAGCAGGCTGGCACCCAGGCTATACTTTCACTGGGTGACACAAACATACATGAAGTACGACAAAGTATTACATGAGGCTTATGTGGATAAAGCTCACTCACACATCCTCTGGTCTGTCTGCCTGTCCATCTGTCCACCTCTACAGACCGATATGTAGCCTATACTTTTGTGTACGACCGCGAAATTCGCCGAAACTCGCCGAAACTCGCCGAAAGATAAGTGAGCTCTCTCAGTCGTACACAACGAGTATAAAATAGCCTCGGGGCTTAATTGATACTTCATCAACTGTTTTTTCTCCCGAGCAACGAATGATAGGCTCACTCTCTCAGACAGACACTCTCAGACAGACTCTCTCCTCCTCCGCCACGCACCGCTGAGCCCTGCTGTCGGCCCGCCGCTGAGGAATCGTGACACAGCTTTCATCACGACGTGTTGACCCCGCCGGTGCCGGTGTGCCCTGGCATCTGGGGGCACGGCATGGAAGGAGAGAGAGGACGGCCGGGGCCTCGGTGGCGCGGAATGGCAACGGCAGACTGGCCTGCAGAGGTCTGCTCCTCGCTTCTATGTCTCACTCTTTCTCTCTGTCACCCCCGTGCATGTCGCGCCGCCACGTGTCAAACTGACCGACAGCGGAGCCGCCACCGCCCCATTAGTTAGTCTGGTAAGTCCTTCACACACACACACACACACACACACACACACACACACACACAACAAGGTCATCACGGAATGAGGGGCAAAGACAGCAAGGGAGAGAGAGAGAGCGCAAATGAGAGAAGAGTGAGAGAGGATGGGATAGAGAGAGAGAGAGAGAGAGAGAGAGAGAGAGAGATGGAGTGAAGATCAAATGATCCAGTTGAGAGAGAGAGGGACATGGAGTGAGAGAGAGAGAGTTACTTAGAGAGAAGTATGGGGAGAGAGATAACCAGGAGATTAGAGAGAGAGAGACAGACAGAGAGAGAAGCAATTGACAAACATGACAAGGGGTGATACAGCGAGAGAGAGACATGGATGGGGGGAGTAATGGAGGAATAAACAGAGGTAGAGACAGGGATACAGAGAGAGATAAGAAGTGAAACGAGGGATGGAGAGAGTGGGAAAAAAAACTGAAATGAAAGTGAGAGGGAGAGTGGAGAGAGAGAGAGAGACTGAAGAGAGTGATGGAGAGAGAGAGAGGGAGAGGAGGAGAGAAGGTCAACGCAGATAGAGGAGAAATAGAGAGAGAGAGAGAGAGAGTAGTAGAGCACGGGAGAGACGGAGGGCGAGGAACGCACAGAGAGAGAGAGAGAGAGAGAGAGAGAGAGAGAGAGAGGTTTGAGAGACAGAGGAAAAAGGCTGTATTAATATTCACAGACTCCCAGTGCATCCTAAATATTTTATAACTTCCAGCTGTTTGATGTTAAGGAGACTCACCAGAGACACCCCTCCCTCGCCCCCTCCATTCGCCCGACACATACACACACACACACACACACACACACACACACACACACACACACACACAAATGCACACGCGCGCGCGTACGCATGCCAAAATGCAGGGTGCGTACTGCGTAGTATACAACAAACACACAAACACACACACACACACACACACAGACAGACACGCCTCGTACGCGCAACTCGACAAACCTATTACGCAGGTGCAGACAGACGTATACGTGCGCATGCCAATATGCACCGCAAATAGACGCCCCCTTACGTACGCCGATGCCAACCGACATGCATGCACGCACATACACACAAATGGCATGCCGCATGTGTGCATCCACATGCCAATACACATAACGACGTGCACAAAAACACTCTGGCAGATGCACACTTAACTTGTCATCAAACGCGCACAAGCATACGAGTCGTATGAAGCTATACTCTCGTGGACACACATGCGCACACGTGCACGCACGCACGCACCCACACACACACACACACACCAAACATGCATATTCAAAAAAACCAAAATGTCTGTACATGAACGGATGCCAGCAAACATGAACAAATCCATCATCAAACACACCCGCGCATTCCCTCGTGAGCATGCACACGCTCATGCACACACGCACGTGCACGCGTGCGCACACACACGCGCACACACACGCACAGCTAGGCGGTCTGCACACATAGATCATAATCCGTCTTTCAGGAGTTCTATCACATTTATTCATTTATTTATTGGCTTATTTATTTATTTGTGCATTCATTATACGTTGGCCTGACTTTCTTTCTTATTTGTGCGCCCGGTTCCGAGGGGAGAGTGGGCTAGCATTCATCTTCTGACGAGAGCACTCATTAATTCAGAACAGGCACTTCCCTCTACTCTCTCTCTCGCTCTCTCTCTCTCTCTCTCTCTCTCTCTCTCTCTCTCTCTCTCTCTCTCTCTCTCTCTCTCTCTCGTCTCCGTTAGTCCTTCTGTCCCCGTCTCCCTCTCTCTGTCTGTGTGTCTGTCTGTCTCTCTGTAGCATGCACCCTCTTTTCTCCCCCTTTTCACAATCTCTCTCCTCCTCCTCTTTTGCTCTTGTTTCTCTGTTGGTCTTCCTCTTTCCCACACAAACTCTCTCTCTCTCCCTGTCTCTCTGGAGGTCTCTGTCGATCATTTCTATATGTCTGCGGGTCTCTTTCTTACTCTCTGTCTGTATCCCCCAATCTCTGTATTATCCGTATTACTTGTATCTAGTTTCTCTATTGATTGCTCTCTGTCAGGCAGACTTTCTCTTTAAACCACTTTCCTGGCGTCCCTGTTTTTGGGCATATCATTATAGGAAAATGTTTCTTCTTGAGAGCTTATTGGTCCGATATCTTCGCCACTTTTGCACGGCACTGTCATTCAACTAAGCATAAAATAGAGCTTAAGTCGTTAATGTTAATCTCTCTCTCCCTCTCTCTGGTGTGTTTCTCCAACACTCTCCCTGCATTAGTCTCTATTGGTCTCCAACTTCTTTCTTTCTTTCTTTCTCTTTCTTTCTTTCTTTCTTTCTTTCTTTCTTTCTTTCTTTCTTTCTTTCTTTCTTTCTGTCAATCTCTTAGTTGCCCTTTCTTTCCATCTCTCTGTTTCTGCAGTTTCTTCTTGTTTCCAGTCAGTCAGTCGCTCTCTCCCTCTCCTCTCTGTCTGACGAGTCTGTTGACTGTCATAACACCCCTCATCCTATGCTTCAGAAATACATCCATCCCCCTCTTCGCTCACACAACGCACTATTATTTTGTGCGTTAACGCGTTATTATTTTGTGCATTAACTATTGAAAAATAACAGATGCACAAGCTCACAGCTCACAGAGATCTGCTATTTTTGAAAAATCGGGAAAAGTCTGAAAAACCTGTTTATGTTTCTACGTCAGTGGTGCTCAAACACTCGCTGTGAGCTTGTATATCTCTATACATGGCCTCTCCTCTCCTCTCCTCTCTTCTCTTCGCTCTCCTCCCTCTGTCTCTGATCTGTGTACCCCCCTGTGTTCCCTTGCCTGTTAATCAGCAGATTGTTAATGAAGGCCCAAGTTCAAAGACAGACAGGGGGGAGAGGGGGTGGGTTGGTGAGGAGGAGGAGAGGAGGCGCGGGAGGGTGGGAGAAAGGGGGAGGTTCCAACTGTCTGTTTGTCTCAGCGCGCACGTCTGTCTGTCCGTCTGCTCACCTTCTCCTCTGATGTGCGTCCCTCAATGAGCTCCCTGCCGGGACCGCGGCACAGCGATTGCTCTTTGGGTTCCCCTTTAATGTTCCATTAAATGGGAGGGTGGTGAGAGGGGGAGAGAGAGAGAGGGAGAGAGAGGGAATAAAGTAATTATTAATAACTTCCATAGCTTCCATAATGCCAAGTGTAATGTCATAGTAATGTCAATGTCATAGTGTTTCTCGGAACGGTCCCTGTGACTCTGTTAACACCTAAAAACCTGCAGAACGATTCTAAAAACATGTCTTCTAAATCCTAACAGTTTTCTGAAAACAGGGATGTGCTGGCCATTGGGAAAAGCGGGACAACTCCCAAATGGCCGGTCCATTCCCGGCCAGTCCAGGCCGGCCATAAAAATAAACCTCGACCACTGGGGTAATTACGGTTCCATTTTGGGGGCTGGGTGGCCTAAAATCACAGTAACGGCTCATCGATTAGAATTTGGGACCTCAATGACCACGCGCAATGAGGGCCTCTCCAACTCCTTTTCCTGGGCTGAATCAGGGGCCCAGCACGTCCCTGATATCAGTGGTGCTCAAACTTTCCATGTCAAGGACCCACAGAATTATATGTATTTGGCAGCCGACCCCCATCAGATTTGAGTAAAAAAACTAAAAAAGGCTCTAAATAATATAAAGGTTTGCACATATTTTCACACTATATGAGCTTGTACAACTGCTATTTTTGAATAGCCAAAGTATAAAATAATGCTTTTTGGCTAAGAAATCTCAAATGACACATGCAGAAGCTTTCCCGGTGTTAGCGGCTTAAGGATGAGTTAGCCGCTAGGGGTGACTCAGGCAGCCCGAGGCAGACGAGCTAATCTCCCTCGCCGTCTGTGTCCTCCGCTCACTTCTCTCAACACACCTCCAGAGTACGTGCCCTCCTCAACCTCCCCTCCGTAACGCTCTCTGCTATAGCAGCTCTCCTCTGCCTGCCACTCCCATCTGGCCTGGAGAGAAGCCCATGCACCTGCATGGGCCAGGCAGGCAGGCCCTTCTCTCGCCAGCTCAACCTCTCCAGAGGCCAGAGTGTGCATTTACTGTGGTCAAGCCTTTTCCTGGCAACCTCTCTCCCCTCCAGCCAAAAGTGGAGGCTTTCCAGGGTCACACCATTAGAGGGGGTGGCATGTGATTTTTGCTTTGCTACTGTACGTGTCTGTAGTTTATGAAATGCTATAAATACCAAAATGGTATCTGATTACTTGTTTCTGTCCCTCATATCTGATATCTGAATGATATGACCCAGCAAGCAACTAATGGGTTGATTTGGATGATTTTACTCTCAAAGTATCGTCACTCAGTGCTCTTGTGTATAATGTGTTCCTTTTATGTCTATTCCTTGTACCCTGTCTATGGACCTGAGTCCGCTAACGCTAATAAGGATTGAATTGAACTGAATTGAAATAACTGAACACCCTTTACGTCTGTATGTTGCTCAAAAGAGTAGTAAAAGTAGTAAAAAGCTCTTTCAACTCCACTTGAAATTAACATTTTGGTTTCTGCCCCAGATGTTTTCTGGGTTGCTGAGTTGATTTATGAGGTGACTGAAGCAATTCAAGTTCGGGGTCATATGTTCAAGGTCAATGTCATCATTTTACATCCAAAATTGGCATACCTTGGCCTTGACTTTTATGTTGACCTTGCCCTCAATAATATATTTTTTGTGTTTTTTAATCATGATCAAAATAAATCACAAATATTACATGTTAATATTGCAACAATATGATATTTAGTTAACATGGTATGAACTACTCAATCTCTTCCTCATCCGAACTTTCCTGTTCAACTGTAGGCCGTCAATCTACTACTCATGGTGGTTTGTACAGTTCTGGCGAACTGAAACACTCAGTTTCAGTTTACAGTTTACAGTTCAGGGAGCGGTTTGACTCGCCAGTGACACAGCGTGTGTTCCAGAGTCTACACCACCCATGTCTCATCTGATGCTCTCTGATAATCATTGTGAAACCATCCAGTTCCATGTCATTCCCTTCTCCCAAGCTCCTGTGGTCCTCAGTCAGCCATGGCTAAGACACCATAATCCCCATCTCAACTGAACCTCTGGCAGAGTGGTGAGTTGGGGATCATTCTCTCATTCCTCTTGCCGGCAGACTACTCTTGTCCCAGCAGTGGCTGCTTTCTTGTCACCAGGCTCTGAACCTCTCATATCCATCCCCTCTGTCTCTATGGTGTGGTCTTCAGCAAACTCTACGATTCTCCCCGGAGCTCCCCTATACCTTTCGGTCATCTGTACAACCGGTTCTGTCCTGAAATGAAGCGTCAGTGTTAGTTTATGCAGGACAAGGGAGTCAAGTCGCTGCAAGCTGTAGTCAGATATCAGTCAGCTCTGTTCTCATACCTCATTATCATACCTGCTGGTCATTACGTCACTTGACTGCCATACACCAAGCTCAATCAGTAGGGAAGGCTCCTTTAAATATGGCTTGATTTCTCTTCCTATGCTTGGTTTCCGAAGCTTCGGAACATTCGCTGCTAGCTGCCTCCTCCACCCCAGCCTCCACCTTTGCACGATCAGTCTGGAATGAATAGGCTCAAAAACTTGTGATTGTCAATGTTGTTAAGTTCAAATACTGTGATTTTGACTAAGTTACATGTCAATGTAATGCTCAGATACTGTGATTTGACTAAGTTACATGTCAATGTATTGCTATTATTCTGCTATTGTATCCTTATGGGGGGTATTGCTTGCGTTCCCTGATTTTGCTTAGCATGCTCAGAAAAGCTAGCACAACATTTCAGGAGCATCTCCTATCGCAGAGCCCTTTACATGCCAAGATTAACTGTATTCCATTTATGCAACAAATGGTTAAATCTGCTTATTGTGTATTCCATTTTGCAATAAATGGTAAATGACTTGACGTGAATGTTTCTGACTAAAATGGAGGATGTGGAAAAATACATCCTCGTCTCCTTATAGCCGCTGGCATCATTGAGCCATCATCTTACCCAGTTGGAGCAAGCGTCTTCTTTGTCGCTAAGAAGGATCAGGTCCCTGCATTGACAACCGGGGTTGTGGCCTGAACAACATCACGTTAAAGATCAAAGTTCCTTGATTAGCTCCGCCTTTGAACCACTCCAGTGAGCCACCGTATTTACAAAACTGGACCTAGAAAACGCTGTCAGGGTGACGATTGACAAATGACAGCTTTTAACACTCCACTTGGCCACTTTTAAATATGACATCCGGCCAAACCAAAAAAAAAACAAAAAAAAAAAACGTTTATTCAGGCCCTTGCAAACAATGCCCGCCACGATTTTTCCTCAATCTCATCTGTCTCCCCCTTTTCCTGGACTCCGATGCACACCTGTCCTCGTCTATCCAAAGCCATCATGCCAGTTCATGGTGGAGGTTGATCGCCAGGAGCATGCCAGCAAGCCTGCTACGTAGCCTGGAGGCACTCGTGAGGGAGGGGGTGTGTGGGTCCTGTCATGGCCACAGTCATGCCTCAGTATATCTTCCCTTGTGTTTCTGTATTTCTTTCTCCTTCTGTGTCCTCTGTTAGCGTTAGCGCGTGCGCGCGTACGTGTGCGTGCATAGGTGTGTGTGCATGTGTGCGCGCGTGTGTGTGTTCCTGTCCTGCCCACTCACCTGCATCCAGCACACCTGCCTTCAATTAGCTCCTCACCTCCCTCAGCCAACACACCTGCCATATATCAGCTCATCACCTCTCCTTTATGCAAACCCTGGCTCTTCCCCCACTACACTCATCTTCACATTGTTGTTTCTGCTCCAGAGTTAGTGATTAGTTCCTTGATTTTAGTTCCCAAGTTTGTCTTTCATTGTATTGTGCTCAGGGGGACCATTCCCTGTCTGTCTGTCTGTCTGTCTGTCTGTCTGTCTGTCTGTCTGTCTGTCTGTCTGTCTGTCTGTCTGTCTGCCTGCCTACTTGCTTCCCTGCTATTCCAACACCTTTCACCATCGCTCCCCCACTCCCAGCCAAGCATCCAATGTGTATAAATATTCTCCCATGTCTGTGTTTTGTGTCGGGTTTGCTCTGAATTATTTAACACCTAATGTAGATTAATTTCTAGATTAACAATGTAATATCGGTATGTCATAGCATCAACCAGTCCTCAAATGTTGTGTGACACCTGAGTTGTCACTTTAATGAGCAAATTGGCCTATTTCCTGGCAACCTAGAAGTTGTGTCTTTATTGCTGTCATCTTTCCAACCTCTCCATTACAAACGTCCCAACCTTTTTTGGATCAAGGCCCGCTTAAATATCGTACCTAAAGTGGTGTTAAGTGGTCAGTGCATGTTCAGAGCATGTTCATTTTAATGATCAATCAATGATCAATCGATTGTGTTTTCCGGCCCGGATCAATGGAAGTTCCTGTATGACTATGAAAATGTATTTGGTCCTCAGTGTGTGGTCTGGGGACCCCCAGAGGTCCTTGAGGGGACTCCAGGGGGGTCCCCAGTGAAATGATTCATAGAGTGTACCAACATTTGTACACTCTCAAAGTGTAACACTGTGGATTTTACATTGTAGATTGAGGTTTTCGTATCAAATACGTATCCAATGGGCGTCCGTGGCCTGATGCATATTAAATTGGGGCTACTTGAAATGAAAAAGAAAAGAGCAAGACTTTTTTGCACACGTACAACAAGGCGACAGGTGCATAAAAGACCAAGGCCCGATTAACATTAACCAAAGAAAAAACCTCTTCAAATGCACAAATAGTTTTTAATGGGAAACAACAATTCGGTCGGTAGACTTCATCAGGTGATCCGAGTCCTTCAGCAGACAACCTGTTGAAGGTCTTCCGACTGAAACATTGTGTTTCCCATTAAAAAACTATTTCAGCATTTGATTTGAAGATGGTTTAGGAATGTTTTCTTTCTACAGTACTTGAAATTAAAAGGGTTGAGAGTCGCTGTGCTACCACATACTTACCCGGCACATGCTTGTTTGCTCTCCCTCTCTCTCTCTCTCGTGTGTAGGAGCGCAAGAGGGAGAGAAAGCCAGGAAAGTGGAAATGTCACGTTAGCAACATCAACAAGTCACGCAAGCCCGGCCATCACCCGCCCTCCCCCTCCCTCCTGCCCTTCCCTCCGTGTTACTGGCCTGGCAGGCCTAGGGTGGTGGCTCCCACCGCAAAAGTGAAAACACAGGATGAAGTGCCAGCCATGTTGACTAATCGGGCAAAGTGGCCTTGACGTTGTCACAAGTTGTCCCTCTCTAAAGAAAAAAGAAAGCGACCGGCCCTCACTTATGAAATGACTGACATCCAGCCCTAGAGAGGAAGGACATAGAAGGAAAGCAGCGGGAAAGAAAGTAGAGAACCAGAAGGATATGGGGGTAAAGAGAGAGAGAGAGAGAGAGAGAGAGAGAGAGAGAGAGAGAGAGAGAGAGAGAGAGCGTGAGCTTCAAAACCACACCCCGACACCGCAGACCGGCTTCACCCCTTTTAACGGCACCATATTTCCCCCAAAATGTAACAGCCAAGGCACGTGACAGCCAAATGGCAGTGAAATCTCTGATGTATGTATGTGGGGACTGGCTTTTCTCAAGAAGCAAGATGGGGGACGGATGCTTGGGCACGGATGTCTGTTCTGAGAATTTACAAGCTAAGAGGCAGGCAGGTCCAGCAGGGTACAAATAACCAAAATAAGCTGGCACTCACGCTCCGTGTGCTGGGCTCGCTGACGCTCACGCACACACACATGCACACACGCGCTCGCGCGCACACGAGTACACAGAAACACATTCACAGATGTACTCACACATGCGCATGCAGACACATGTACGCCCACGCGAGCTCATATGTACAACGACACATGCAAAAGCAAAAATACATGCTCTGCACACACAGAGGGACAAAAGCAAGTAGAGAGACAATATATTTCCAGTAAGGGTACCTAGAGGCTTATTGCACATGGCCTTATATAACCCTGTTGCTTTGAACTCCTGTGAATGAACTCCACCGAGCAGCAGGTGTAGTGCAGGCACAACCACGAGGTTGCTATTCAAGCGATCTGCATGATGCAAACCCAATTAAAATAGGACAATTTGTACTGGCCTGTGTGTGTGGAGGGGGGAACTTGACTGAGATGTAGGCTATCATGAGTGGGCCGCATTTATATAGCGCTTTTTCTAGTCTTTCCAGCCACTCAAAATGCACTTTACAATGCACTTCACATTCACCCATTCACACGCGCCACAATGGCGGAACGCTGTTACACAATACGTGTTAAGCGGTACACATTCACAAGAAGCAAGCCTCCAAACGTGTAAAGTGCCTTGCAATCATGCAAAGCAGCATCGGAAGGAGCTATGTTATGAGCTCAATGTCTTGCTCAAAGACACATCGGCATGCAGTCAGGCGATCGAACCCGGAACCTTACAGCTCCGAAGCGGCCACTCTATACCTCCTGAACCACTGCCGACCTATATAGTTTTAATATCATCATCGTTGTATGCTGAAAAGCTTTGCTTAGATTTCTATGTATTAACCAGGGAAGGTTTAGTTGAGTGCAAATGATGCCTGCATGGCTTCACGTTCATACAGTTCCATGCATTCACACCTTGGGGCTGCCCTGCACAACAACTAGGCCGTTAGAGTGATCTACCGTTGGCCAAAGTGAAAGTCATCATGTGTCACAGAATGATGGGGGGAGAGAATGTGTGTTGAAGCAGCAAACATCTCTGGTTGAACTCTCATTTAGATGGAGATGAAGCAACTGGGGAAAAAAAAGAAAAAAGAAAAGAAACAGCGGGCATCCGCCTCACACTCGGCTCTATGGGCGTGTGGTATGTATGTGTGTGTGTGTGTGTGTGTGTGTGTGTGTGTGTGTGTGTGTGTGTGTGTGTGTGTGTGTGTGTGTGTGTGTGTGTGTGTGTGTGTGTGTGTGTGTGTGTGTGTGTGTGCGTGTATGTATGTATGTATGTGTGCGAACGGGTTGTATGTGTGTTGTGTTGTGTTGTGTTGTGTTGTGTTGTGTTGTGTTGTGTTGTGTTGTGTTGCACGCGCGCGCGTGTGTTTGTGTGTGTGTGTGTGTGTGTGTGCGCTGTGTATCCTTTCTCCAGCAGGACCCCCAGATCAAAACCGCAAACCCACCCACCCTCCCTCTCGCTTTCTCTCTGCCTCTTTCTCCATCTCTCCACCCCCTCTCTCATTAAAAACTGCAGGCCCTGGCTTCTAATTAAATCCCACTTGAAAAGTCTTAAAGTCAGCCTCAGATTGATTCAATTTGCATTTCTGAACAGAGAACATTGCCTAAAAGGATTAATAAATTGGACGAAAAAATGCCTTCTTTTCTGTGGCACGCTGTCGGAGGCTGTAAGACAACATCCAAAGAGAACTATCACCCCCCCCCCTCCCTCCCCCTCCCTCCAACAAATGTCTATCCAACATATGCTCTCGCTCTCTCCTTCGCACGTCCCTCCCAGGAAGCCAGAAGAAGAGATAGCAAAGTGTGCGTGCGTGCGTGTGTGCGTGCGTGCGTGCGGGCGTGCGTGCGTGCGTGCGTGCGTGCGTGCGCGTGCGTGTGTGTGTGTGTGTGTTCTTGTCTGTGGAACAAACTTGAAGTCCTCTGAGGCATAGTCGCACACACACACACACACACACACACACACACACACACACACACACACACACACACACACACACACACACACACTCTCTTTATATTATTCCCACTCTCTTTATGTGAGTGTGCATATGAGAGTGTGTGAGCGTGTCCTATATCCACACTTGTGAGGACAATGGCACGTGTATGTGACACAAGTATATCGTCACTGTCGGGCAGAAACCTTGTATTTCCAAGTTTCAAGTTTGTAAGTCTTTTCACCAAGTAAGGCCCTGCTTCATCATACAAGACCGTCGCACAAAAGTAGTGAAAACAGCCGATCTACAAGCACACAACGCCTCGCGGTGCTAGGCGTTGTGTGCTTGTAGATCTGCTATTTTACACTAGTTTAGTTCATTTTTAAAATGATACATACAAAACAAACAGTCTTGGACATACAAGGTTTCCACCGATATGCACCAATGTGCATGTGTGTGTGCGTGTGCTAACCCTGTGCGTGTGTGAGAGAGAGAGAGCATGGAAGAAGGCTTTCTGGAAGTGAGAGAACGACGGTGGGATGAAGATCCAATCCTCGCTGTAAGTATAAAGTGATGAGAGCCAAGCCCACAGGGGCTTCCCACCTACGTACGGCCGTATGTCCACCATTCCAACGCCGCATCTCCAGCGCCGGGAGCCACATTCAATTAGTGAGATGAATTGAAAAGAGCAAGTGATAGGCTACATTCCACGCGCCGAAAGAAACCGATACCGACAACAGAACATGATCTGACGCATAAGAATTCACATTCTCCTGACAATATGCTGTGTATAACTCCCTCTCAAGGCCAGTGCTTTCCACTGTTCCAAGGGCCCCAAGTTTTATAGGCATTATTAGGCCACGGACACCCGTTTTTATATGATCTCTGGGACCCCAATCTAAACTGTCAAATCCCCCAACGTTCATTTAACTTTGAGAGTGGAGCCAAATGGACCTGTAAGAGTTCATTGGGTTCCATTTCGTCACTCAGGCGAAACCTTGTATCTCCAATTTTCAGATTTGTATGTTTTTTTTCCATAAATTAAAGCCTGACTTCATTATACAAAAGTGTCGCACAAAAGTAGTGAAAATAGCAGATCTACAAGCACACAACGCCTCACATGTGCTATAGTAGATCGTCTATTTTCACTATTTTAAGTTATTTTTAAAATGATAAATACATAACGAACACCCGACAGCAACGATTGGTACACTCTTGGGATTACAGACCCTCAGGATTCCATTTTGTTCGTATAACTATCAGCTGGGGACACTCTGGAACCCCCCCACGGTCCCCTGGGGTTCCCTGGACCCCACATTGAGAACCATGCTGTAGGCTGCATATTGCCTCTGTGTTGGTATATAGTCTTTCCTACAAGTCATTTGTTCCGATGAATTCCTCTCATAGGTGATCAAAAGACGCTTGCTTGAAATTTGACTGCAGTTCTAAGTTCAGACTTTCTTCAAATGATTGCCATGTGTGTAACGTGGTTTGAATTGAAGTATTGGCTCGGAGCATTCAAGATGTTTTTCTGATTTTGTTTTTCACCCTATCAAGAGTCTATAGAATTTAAGCCTGACGTATCCTGTCGATATTGTCCAACTTATTTTGACAGGAAGATTTTTTATCAGCCAGGGAAATTTCTCATGACAACATTTTGTGGTCTTTTTCGACCTTGAGAAAAGAATGTTATATGGAGAGCCCACTTGATAATCTTGAAAGCGTTCGCTGGGCCACCCATTCGACCTCTTAGGTCAGCCAGCTGCCATGTGGGCGGTCAGATGGGTGGGCATTTTCAGAACATCGTTTATTTCAATGATCAATCAATCGATTGTGTTAATCTGGCTTGTATTATAGGAACCACGGGCAGAAACCTTGTATCTCCAAGTTTCAAATGTGTATGTTTTTTCGTAAAGT
>NC_137811.1:31344802-31367302 GCF_963921795.1 Nannobrachium achirus | reverse complement strand
ATATAACTGACTAAAAACCAACGTAAATGTTCTATGGTTGATATGAGCATCAAAACAATATATAAAAATATGTTTTTAGTAGCAAATGCTTTTACATTCCATAGGGCTGGCTGAATTATAAAGACATCATTAAACTTGTGATGGGTGATGTCCCAACTTTTTTCAAATTACTTCTGACATTCACTCCTACCCCACAAGGCAAAGAGATGATTTTAATTTATCTTTCTGTTGTAGGGCATACTTCGAAACATAAATCATTCATTACATTTAGAGACCCTCAGTTATGAAGCTCTCCAATATTTAAGAAACATCTAAACAATATCTTGTTACAGTAACTTGTATACTTTTGTATTGTTGTTATTGAATTTTTAATCTGTTATTTAATGATCTCTTCCATTAAGGAAAGGATTCTTCCTTTCCTTGCAATCTTGTTTCTTTGTTATGTATTTTTCTATTTTTTGTTTTTGTTTTAAAATGGTGCATTTATATATAATAACTAGCCCTTGCCCGTTCGAACTTATGTGCATCGAATTATGTGCAGTTTGGGTTATGGGGTTTCACAGCATATGAGGGATTGAATGTAGGAGTCTCAGAAGTAATGTTGGAGAACCCAGATGTATAAGTGATGTCAGTCATCTCCAAATTTGGGCACTGTTTCAGCATGCAGCTGTTACCATGGTGGTAACGCATGCGTAGTACAGGCGGCGGGTTCAGTGATGTCAATTATCTCCAAATGTGGGCACTGTTTAGTATCAGTGATGTCTGCATGCGTGTATATCAGACAGACATCGGACAGACAGACACTCGGTCGTTTATTAGGATGTGTTATAAACAAAACTAAACTAACTACTATGCTATCATTTTCCCTGTTTAGGGCCATATAATTATAATATAGCAACATGAAGTGTAAAACTAGCCTACAGTCTGAACTGCTGTAGCTGTGGGTGTCTGACCTATAAGGTGTGGGTGCTTCCTGTGACCACCTGCCTGAATGAATTCACCTGTAATCATGCCAGCAGTATTTAAGCCTCAGTTTCACTCCAGTCTTTTGCCAGATTGTCTTGTGTGAACTCCAAGCTCTCAAAGCACAAGCCAAGTTTTTGACTTTGTACTGACCTTTGCTTCCTTTTTTTAGACGACATAGATGTTTTGGCAAGACATTGACTGTACCTCTCTCTGCCCTTGCTGACTGCCCTCTTGGATTAATTGACTCTTTGCTTGTCCACAGTTTTGATTTTTGCCTACTTCTTTCCTTTTTGATTTTGGACATTAAAACCCTTTTCATTGTCTTCTTTATAACAATAAAATCCGCACACCTGAATGCTGCTCCCATCATGGGTTATTTTCTTCATAATGTTTCGAGCCAAGAGGCTATTCGTCAGACCTTACTCTGTCTATAATAACCTTACGTTACCTATAAAAAATTGCCAGTGTTAAAGTGGTTCAATTAAATTAGAGCAACTATGTTGTAACCCACACACACACACACACACACACACACACACACACACACACACACACACACACACACACACTGAGATTTTCTGTTTAATTGGTCTACAGAAGACAAGACCTGTTTATTTTCTACAACAATGGCATAAAGAATAGGTGCAATAATCATGAATAATTCATATTTATGATTATTGCATTATTGCAATAGATTATTGCAATACATTTTCTATTATTCATGACCAAAAAGAATTACAGATAATTGTCTCTGCTGTTCTTTTCTGTAGTTGGTAAGTTATAAATGATATATCAATATTGTGATATGATATGATATGATATGATATCATCTGGGATTTGGGATATCGTAATATGGCATAAATAAATGTCTCTTCCTGGTTTTAATCGCTTATTCCTATTTTTTACAAAAATATTTCAAATTGTAGATCTGCTATATCCGCAATGTCTTAACTCATTTAATGCCACCCTTTCACCACTAGAGGGGGCCAAGAGTGCCACAGACAATCCCATAGAGATATGCTGGTATATGCAGAAGCCCTGCAGCCATGACTTGCCTAAACACTTTCCTTTGTGCATGTACAGGAAGAGGATGAAGTTAGCTTGAAGTTAGCTATTGGCTACCAAGCATTTTAAAAGCCTTATTTTCGTCAACTTAGCCATGATTAAACCTTGCACACCTCATGCATGGGAAAAAAACAGAGAAGAATGAGCTCTAAAAAATCCAATGCAATCCTGGATTGCATTGTTGTGGGTTTGTGCAGTTTGTTCACAGCTTTCAAACAAAAAAATCCGATTGGAAATCCGTTCAGGCATTCTTGAGATAATAGCCATTATGTTTTACACTGTTGTGAGCTTGGAGGTCTGCTACCTGAGTTGTATGGGGGTTGTATGGGGGTTAAACATGCAAAATCGCGATTGAAATCATGTTCACTAGTTTTGATGGGGTCCAAAAAAAAAAAATTCAAAAAAAATTTTCAAAAATTTTTTTTTTTTTTTTTTTTTTTTTTTTTTGGAATCACGTGTATATACGTGATTGGCACTGTGGGATGCGCTAATATATCACGTGTATACACGTGATTGGCACAGAATGAGTTAACACATAAGGTGCCAACCCCGAGTTTCCCGAGTTTGTATTGGTACTACCGCTGTGCCAACCCCGAGTTTCCCGAGTTTGGGCCGTTTTTGAAAAAAAGAAAAAAAAAAATTTTTTTTTTTTTTGGACCTCCAGAAATGTATTAGGCATGATCGCGATCGCGAAATTGCATGTTTAACCCCCATACCAACTCATTCTTTCAAACATGGCAGCCATGTTTGTTTACATCTGAAGAAAACTATTAGGTTCCGAACGGAACCCTGTTTATTTAATACCGGAGGACAAGGTCCTCCTATGGGACATCAGCGCCATCTGGCGGTGCAACAGAGTAAAACTCATGAACTCCCGTACGATTTTATCGAAGGGCTGTCACTCACAAACGAGGGCACCGCCCCCGAGTGTATATAAGCCCCCTGGGCTATCATGACTTCCTCTAAAGCCGCACCTCTGCGCCCGCAACTAGCGAACCGAGGGGCTTCTTTCGGAGGACCTTGTCCTCCGGTATTAAATAAACAGGGTTCCGTTCGGAACCTAATAGTTTATTGTCATACCTCCAGACAAGGTCCTCCTATGGGACTCATACACCCCCCGAGAAGCCATGACCCGACAAGACTGTCGTGTACACCGACCACCCCCAGAAGGAGGTCTCGTCAACCGACGTGACCCCTCTCAGGACTGGTCCGACCCAGACCCACCGGGCCTGGGCGTGTTTTAGACAGAAAAAGAGACCCTGACAGACCGAGGCCTGCCCTATGCACTAAGGGCAGACACACGTCCGCCTTATAATACTACAGTAATATAAGGGAAAGACTCAGGGTCTCCCCCCAGGTATCCTAGAGACAGTAGCATGCTGTCCCAGGAAGGGGAGAGAGCCGCCCCACTACATAGTAGGCGGGGCAGCAGCACCCAGAACCGTATGCGCCATAGCAGAAGGCGCAACGTCCAGGTGATAGTAGGTCGCAAAGGTGGACGGCGAAGACCAATTCGCCGCCACACAAATCTCCTCAATGGAGACACCTTTGGACAAAACCCAAGAGGTAGACACACCCCTAGTACTGTGGCCCTTAAGTGCCTCCGGCACTTCAGACCCAGCCCGGGTGTAAGCCAACCTAATAGCATCCACAATCCATCTCGACAGAGTGGGTTTGGACACCGCTTTTCGCTGACGGGCATTCATGACCACGAAAAGCTGAGAGGTAGACCTGCTGTCCACCGTCTCGTCACAGTAAGCCTTCAGGGCCCTAACTGGACAAAGACAATAAAGACGCCTATCCTCCTCCGATGCAAACGGAGGAGGATGGAAAGCCGTCACAACAACAGGTTCCTCCGGGACCACTCGGTTCTTAGGAATAAAACTCAAATGAGGTTTAAGAAGAACCTTGGAGTCATTATTGAGAAACCTCATACAATCAGGGCTCACAGAGAGCGCATGAAGGTCGCTCACACGCTTAGCCGTAGACAAGGCAAGCAAAGGAGCTGTCTTGAAACTCAAATGTTTCAAAGAGGTCCTCCCAATCGGTTCAAAGGGTGCCTTGCAAAGGCCCTCAAGAACCACTTGAAAATCCCAAGCAGGGAACAAAACTCTAGTCACAGGTCTCAAACGGACGAACCGTGTAAGAACTTGACCACCTCAGGGAATTTAGATAGGCCCATGCCTGACACCCCCAGGTGACAGGCATCAAAAGCCGCTAAATAACCCCTAAGCGTAGAGAACGCCAGACCAAGGTCCAGGCGGTCCCGCAAGAAAACCAAAGCCTCCTGGGCTGGAGCCAAGTGAGCCACCACAGGTGGCTCCTGTAGCCCACACCAGTCCAAGAAAACATTCCACCTTCCATCATATACCACCCTAGTGGAGGGGGCTTTAGCACTCTGAAAAGTAGCTACAAGCGCCCTTGAGAAGTCTGCGGCTAGCAGGTTCTCCCTCTCACAGGCCAAGACCACAAGTCTAGGGCCTGGGGGTCGGGATGGAAGATAACGTCCCCCGCCTGGCGCAGCAGGTCCCTAAGCAAGGGGAGCTGCCAGGGGGACCGGTAGAGCAGTGGGGTGATCAGAGACCTCCACACTGAACCTCCATGTTGGAACTCCTGATCCTCTCCAGTGTGGGAAGGATCAGTTCCAACGGTTGGAACGCATAGAGACGGCCTTCCGGCCACTCGTGTGCTAGCGCATCCACCCCCAGAGGCGAAGGTCCCCTCACTGAGAAGTAGAGGGGGCACTTCGCGTTCTCCTGGGAAGCAAAGAGATCGACCCGAGGTTGACCGAACCTGGAGAAGATCTGTCTCACCACCGCATGGTGGAGAGACCAATCCTCGTAGCGAGGCTCCCCCCTGGACAACAGATTGGCGCCGCCGTTCTGAAGGCCTGGAACATGGGAGGCTCTGAAGGAGCTCAGGCGCGGCACGCACCAGAGAGTCATCTCGCGCGCCAGCTGATCCAGCGTGCGAGGAGAGGCCGCCTTGTTTGTTGAGAAAGTACAAGGCTGCCATGTCGACCGTCCTGACCAGGACATGACAACCCCGGAGAAACGGTTCGAAATACTTGAGAGCCAAGTAGATCACCATTAACCCCAGATAACTGATGTGGTACTCCAACATGGCCGGGGTCCACAGACCCCTGGCTGAGCGCCCCTCGTGGGTGGCATCCCACCCCGAGCGGCTGGCGTCTGTGGTGATCACCTTGCGTGACACCACCACGCCTATGGAGACTCCAATCATTAACAACGCCTGGTCCCGCCATGGGACTAGCGCGTCCATGCAGGCCTAGCTGACCACCACTTCCCTGCACCCTTGCAGGGGAGGAATCCTGAGCGTCAGTGTCCACCGCCAGAACGGTCTCATATGAAACCTGCCCAGGCGAAGAAGCTGCACCGCTGAAGCCATCAGCCCTGCCAACTTCATACACTCCTTGTAACTGACCACTTGGTCCAATTGAAAGGAGCGAAGACACGTCAGGAACCCGTCCACCCCCTCTAGAGAGAGGCGGGCAGACAACGTGGTCGAATCCAGAGGTATCCCCAAGAAGGAGAACTGCTGGGAGGGCGTCAACATACTTTTGCCAAAAAGACGTTGAAAACCCAAGGCCTTCAGGTGGGCCAACACCAAGTTGGTGTAATATCCCTATTCCAGAAGGGATGCAGCCCCCCCCCTTTTTTCCGAACCAGGAAAAGGTCGAGTCCAGAAACCAAGCTGGTTCAGGTCTCGCAAGAGCTCTACTACAGCACCATCGCATAGTACCGAGCTTATTTCCTCACTCAGAGCCCCTGCTTACAAGCACGGGCTCGAGTGTAAATACCCCAGCTGGAAGCGGGGGTGGTTCAAGAAATGCAATCTAAGGCCACGTGTTACTGACGTAACACCCATTGCTCGGATTGCACAGTCCCCAATGTTTATCAGAATACCATAGGGTATTAAATAAACAAGGGTTCCGTTCGGAACCTAACCGTTTCACACAACGTGTTAACGTGCTGTGAAACGAGGGAGAAACCGTTAGGTTGCACGGGGGAGAAGGAACGTTGGGGATTAGCACTTCCGTAACCGGGAAGTTCCCCTCCTTATCCGGTGACGGCCGCGCCAACGGGCGTGACGTCACCATGTTGAACGGTGGTGGAAAGAGAAACAGAAAGAGCATTCTGCGAGATACGGTTCGTTACGTAAAAACATTTACCCCAGCACGGGGAAGAACGTGTAAACGTTTAAACCAGATCTGAGGCCTTTAATAGTTCCTTGCAGGGAAAAATAGGCCAACTCACAATCCCATACACCGATAGTGAAACACTTCCTGTCCTGCACTAGAATCGACACTACAGTGCCGTTTAGTGTAGGCAGAGGAGAATTGCACATAGGAGAAACCACACCACTGTGAACCGCAGTTAACATGGGTGGGAACCTCAGCATGTCTGCAACACATTCAGATTGTAACCTGTCTGCATGACTGCAAGACTGGGAAATCTGTTATCGTGAGTGAGTAGAGAACCCTGCATGGGCTCCATTACACTGAGTGGTTGCAAGCGATAAGAGGTTGTCCGTGCAAGTGTAGGAGTGAGCAGGCCACGCTTGCTCACAACTCTTTTTTTTTTTTTTTTTTTTAGACATTGGGGACAAGGGAGGCAGTAAACATTTTCATTATCCCTGCGTGGAATAAGGAAAATAAATATTAGCGCCTGGGGGAAGGAGGCCCCTGTGTAGTCAGGGACCCCTGTACCCCCAGTCCAAGTCATTTACGCCACCTCTTCCCACAGGTTCTGTGGGAGAAGTCCGGCTCGGCGTCCCTGAAGAGTGTTAAGATGCTGTAAACAGCACTCCATGCTCCTGTTCTGAACTGAACTCGGCACGACAGTGCCGCTCAGTGGACACAGAGGAGCAGAAGAGAAGCTTTGTTATTGTGACTAATAGCAAAACAGTGGAGCCCATTGCAAAACCAGGGAAAAACCTTTTAATTGTCACCAGTCTGCAGGACTGGGACAATAAGTAATCCTTTGAGTGATTAAAGAGCCCTGCATGGGTCTCTATACACTGACTGGCTGTAAGCAGAGAGGAGGGTCCTTTGTGCTCCGTGGAGACAGAGGAGAACAGCACAGAGGAGAAGCTTTGTTATTGTGACTAATAGCAAAACCGTGGAGCCCATTGCAAAAACCAGGGAAAAACCTTTTAATCGTCACCAGTCTGCAGGACTGGGACAATAAGTAATCCTTTGAGTGATTAAAGAGCCCTGCATGGGTCTCTATACACTGACTGGCTGTAAGCAGAGAGGAGGGTCCTTTGTGCTAGGGACAGAGAGGTAGGTAAACAAAGGTTTTGTTCGACCACCACACTCCCACTGATGACATGGGAAAAAAGCTACTGGGCAACAGAGATTTTCATTCTCCCCTGCATGGGAAGAACTCAAATGTCTGCATTCGGGGGGAGGAGGACCGTGTGCCGTCACGGAACCCAGACCCCGTGGAGGGCTAGGCCCTCAACCCTATGTCATCTAACACACCCACTTCCCACAAGCCTTGTGGGGAGAGCTGTGTTTAGTGCGCTTGAGCGCAAGTAAGTGGTGTCCTTGAGCCACAGTCCGAACCGAGGACTTGCAGGACTCACTTGTAGGAGGAATACTATGGGAGAAGAGCCTTCAACCAAATTCAGTCCCTCCTCATCCTCACTCTCAAATTCATCCCCGCCTTTAACAGCGTTGTTCGGAGGCGTGCCACCAGAACAAGAGCGTGCCAGGAAGATCCGGGCTCAGCCAGCATGGCCGAGAACGAAAAATCCAAGGGGAAGGAGGAGGAGGTCGCCGTTAGCCGCCCCCAGCATGGGGGCAACCAGGCGGACCAGTAGGTTCTCTCCCCTGAATAAAAACGGCGCCAGCCGTACCGGGGAGAGAGGGCGGGAACCGGCGTCGCCGCTCGCCGCCCCCGGCGTGGGAGCGGCCGGGCGGGGTCCCTCGAAGTTGCAGGCGCCAGCCGTAGGGCACCAGCGGAGCGCTGGAGCCCCCAATAGGCGTCGTGGCTGCAGGCGGGAACCGGAGCCGCCGCTAGCCGCTCCCAGCATGGGAGCGGCCGGGCGGACTAGCAGGCTCTCCTCCCTGGAACGGCGGAGCCGAACCTGCGGGAGAGAGGGCCGGCGTGTGGTCCCGTGAAGTTGCAGAACGCCAGCCGTAGGGCCCCAGCGGCGAGCTGGAGCCCCCGATAGGCGTAGTGGCTGCAGGCTGCAGACCGGGGCAGGAAGCAGCGCTGTGGCGTACAGCGCCGCGAGCCCCGGAGGCAGAAAGAACGTGGTGTTGTAGTTGCAGGCGGGAAAAAACCTCGCCGCTAGCCGCCCCCAGCGTGGGAGCGGCCGGGCGGGCTAGCAGGTTCTCCTCCCTGGGATGGCGGCTAGCCGAACCGGCGGGAGAGAGGGCGAGAACCGGCAAGTAGTCCCGTGACGTTGCAGCCGTCCGCCGTAGGGCACCAGCGGCGCGCTGGAGCCCCCTGTAGGCGTAGTGGCTGCAGGCTGCGGCCCGGGGCGAGAAGCAGCGCTGTGGCGTACAGCGCCGCGAGCCCCGGAGGCAGAAAAGTCCGGTGGAGGGAAAAAACAGGCAGGCCACAAAGCTAGTGGAGGCTAAGTGAAGGAAGCACAAAGCGGGCACCGCTGCGCGCCAAAACAACCTGCCAGGAGAGGCCCGGAGCCCTGGTCGGCGAGACCAGGGCGGCGGGGACAATACGAGAAAAGACCGGACAACAGTGGAAGGTCCTAGCCAGCTAGAAGTGAAAACAATAGCGACACCCAAGCTAGGGCGCGCTAGCAATCAGTGCCCTGGGCGAGGGCCTTCTAGCAGAGGCTACCAAACAAAGCAAGCAAGGCCACATGCTAACGCTCGAAAAACTCACCACATGAAGCAGCCTGCGATCATCGAGGGAAATTCCGAGGGTGGGTGTCCTCACCAGCGATAAGTCTCCAGCATCCAGACAGACCAAACTTCCAGGGGAACAAGGATAGCAGCATGCTAGCCGAGGGCCGTGGAACATCGGACATCGTGGCGTTGGCTAGCTAGCAGCTAAGCAAGGCTAAGCTAAGCTACACCAGGCTAACGCCCGATAGAAAGTCTGAGGGATGAGAACGGAAACTTTACCGTGGAGAAAGGTGTGTAAACCGATCACCGGAGAGTCGAAGAGAAGAAGAACGTACAGGAGAGATTCTATAAAAGCCAGTGGCCGACTTCCTAGCCGTCGCTTTAGGCAAAACTTTACAGAATACTAACAAATTGGCTGAGTTCGCGACACTAGTTGCAGGAGCAGAGGTGCGGAAAGAGGAAGTCATGATAGCCCAGGGGGCTTATATACACTCGGGGGCGGTGCCCTCGTTTGTGAGTGACAGCCCTTCGATAAAATCGTACGGGAGTTCATGAGTTTTACTCTGTTGCACCGCCAGATGGCGCTGATGTCCCATAGGAGGACCTTGTCTGGAGGTATGACAATAAACATAATGGCTGATAAATCATGAATGCCTGAACGGATTTCCAAGCGGATTTTTTTGTTTGAAAGCTGTGAACAGCATCTACACACGTGGTGCATCATCTAGGCATGGGTGTGCACTTTTTACACAATTGCACAATTACATGGAAGTCTATGGTAACCATGGCAACGCGAGACATTGAAGAGAAAAAATCATTGCAACATAATATTTATTGAATATTCAAGTTCATTGAATAGCAGTTAATTTCTCCGCACCTGTCCATCTCCATAAGTGTGCCACAGGACTTTCATCTATGGTGCCTGTTGTTATCTTTTAAATCCCTAACTCTATGGTTGTTACCCTCTAAGCGCCATTCGCCATTCCCACTGGGCAAGATAACTACAAAGATAATAACTATAACTTTCACCATGGTGTGAACACTGCCATCTACTTGGCTTAGATATTTTTATAGTTATAGTTATGGTGCTCAATGTGAATGGCCCTTTATATCTTTATACCTGCATCATCACCATCAACCACATTTTGGACAAATAACACATTTCGGCCGCCAGGGGTCAGTGATTCCCTGTTTTTCTCCAGCCATTCCAATCCTCCCAGTCTCGTGTGGCTCTGCCCAGCAAATGTTGGCAAAACACCCCCCTCCTCATCGCGTAAGGGGGAAAAAATGGCGGACAGGCACTAAATCCACATCAGAAAAAAATAATAATAACACAAACATTACAAAGCCAGGTAAACATGGTCGGATGTGCAATGAAGCAACATCCCGCCCTATGCATGCACGACTTCAGTGTTATAACCACCTCATGGTCGTACATGATGTAGTTTAACTTGCACGTTGGTTGGTTGGTTTGGGAACGCGCTAGCACGCTCTATATACTGCTAATGCTAATATTTATAATCAGGTCAACGAGCTAGCCAGCTTTAGCATGTTAGGATAGCTTCTACGAGCATGTGAGTGTGGTATTATAGCATATTAGCTTGTCGGATAGCAGCAAGGAAGCCTTTTACGTCCCCGCGCGAGCGGCGCCGTTACTTGGGGGAGGAGGACACGTTTTTATCATATTTTTGTAGCCTCCTTTTCAGCGGCGTCAGTTCAGAAAAAAACTAAGGTATGGCAACATGACTGGTGTCTTGCACGCGCGCCCTCCAGTCATGTTGCCATACCTTAGCAACAGGCACGATTATTACAGTACATTTTATTATTTTCCCCTGTAGCCAAGGCAGCTGCCATAGCTTGCCATACCCAAAATGACGCCTCTGCTCCTTTTGGAACGACCCGGTGTCGTACCTCCTCGTCTATGACTACTAGAGCCACGTCTCAAATGGCGCACAAAAACCGAGCATTTTACCGTTAAAATGAGCTTGTATTAAAGCCAGCTCTCATGTAAGTGTAATACTAGTAGTAATTATAATGTAGTAAATGTGTAACAACAACACAAGTGTCAGCCATGCATGCAGCAGGGCGGGTTGGTTGTTGGGGAGAGAGAGAGAGGGCTTCCATGTGTCGACGTTAGCTTTTGTGTTTTCTGTTTTGAATGGGGAAACGCTTCGTTCGTTGTCGCGCGGCGGCGCCTGAAAAATCGCCGATCTACAAGCTCACAGCGCGAGGCGTCCGTGCTGCGATTAGATCTTGCGGATCGTATATTTTTTTTCGGGCGCGCGACGTCTGCCGCCGTTTGTTATGTTGTCTCGCCGTTGACAGGCAGCGTGTTTGCTTCACATGTGTGTCAGTAGGTTCAGCCGACTCGCACTCATTGTTGGGATACTTGTTTTTTTAAGAGATGAGGCTTTCTTTGTTTGTTTGTTTGTTTGTTTAGTTTTAGGCACTTTTATGACAAGTCTCCACTTTGTTATTAGCTTATTAAATAAGTTATAGCTTCGTAGAGCTTGTCTATTAATGCCACCAGACCAGTACCACCAGTCAGTTGTTGTTCCCCCTCCTGTCACTTTTTTTCTCCTCCTTTTCCCAGCAGACTGGGGAAAAAGGAGGGAGGCAGCGCTGCTTTCATTTGGACGCCGTCCCCCCTTCCCCTGACGCAAGAAAAAGGCGCACTTCTATTGAAAGGAAGAAGAGGAGAGAGAGAGAGAGAGAGGAGAAGAAATCAACTGGGAAGAGGAGAGAAACGTTTCCACACACTGGTATGAAGTTCTAAGGTATGTAACTTAACGGTTTATTCAGCTCTGTATGAGTCGAGTTGTGTGCGGTCAGTAGTAAAGCTGGATTGTTTGTTCTATTAGCCTATAACAAACATATAGGCCAAAAGGTTGGTCTGTCTGTGACTGGCTGAGTTGTGATATTTTTGTTAGATAAAGAGGCACGGATTTGTTTATTTTAATAAGGAAGCCATTGAAGACAGAAAACAGGAGTGTCAATAGTATTGTAGAATTGGATGCAAACATACACTATTACTTAACTATTATCAATGATTAGCAATTTATATGTTTGTATTTCAAAACTATAAAACACCAGTGTGTGTGTGTGTGTGTGTGTGTGTGTGTGTGTGTGTGTGTGTGTGTGTGTGTGTGTTTGTGTGTGTGGTGATTTGTGGGGAAAACAGTGGTTTGAAGTGTTTGTTTACATCCGTCTGACCCGTTGACCTGCATGTTGTGTCTATGACTGCCTACCCCATCAGGTTGAGTTTACAGGGGTCACAGAACCTCAAAGCTGAACCACTCCACACATGCCCACATTCAATGACAAAGAGGCAGTTTAGTTAAATCGTTCCGGTCGATTGATACAATGACCATTTGTTGATGCAGGCATTTGTGCGGTATTTAATTAGGCTTATTGCGAATTCAATCGTACTTGCTTGCAATGCAACCACGTGTTGAGTAAATAATATCCTGCAGAGTTGAGTTAAGCGAGTCAGTCAGTTAGCCTGTTGGATGTTGTGTAGTGTGTTTTGGGTGACTGACTAGGGCAGGCTGACAGCTGGGGTACCCTTTTTGTTGTAACCTCCCATCTGCCTCCCACTGTGGCCCCCCGCCTGCCTAGAGAGGACCGCAGGCCAGCCTGCTAACAAGGCTAGGTGCAGACTGCCTTTGAAGCGCTACAATACAATTCAACAAGTAGAAGCAGCATGTCTCTAGCCTCCTTTTTAATTTCTTTATTTAGTTGCACCCTTAATTGTTCTTGTATTGGTGTCGTGATTGTTTTGTGTGCCTTTTCTTGTCCCTGATGCACTGTGTAACCATAGATGAAAGTGCAATAAAGTGGAAACGAGGGCTACCTGGGAGTGAGCCAACGGTCTTTGAGCCGAAAGGTCAAACGTTGATATCAATTTACATCATAATCTTATGCCATCCAGGAAACATAAGGTGGGGGAAGTGACGTGGCATAAGACACGCTTTCAAGACAAGCTTTCAAATTGCAATCAGTCTCATCCTTCTATCGGACGTTGTATACCATATTATGTTAATTGACCATCCTTCTTGCCCTCAACCTTTAACCACCAAATTGCAAGTTTCCGGAAATTCATTGTGTGTTATACAGTGGTTGTCAGACAAACAAACTAACTACAATACCAACGACCATTACAACAACAGCCAATGTCAAAACACAAATATTTCTGCGGCGCCCGCTGGCCTACTGGTCCGGGAGCATACCACTTAGTCATTGCCACACAGGCATGGATGCCTGGTGGCGTCACCGGTTCGATTCCCGATCCGGACGACCTTTGCCGCATGTCACTCCCTGTCTCTCCCCACATTTCCTGTCAGTCTGTCCTATCAATAAAGGCATAAAATCTTATATATTTTTTTATAATAATACATTTTGAATAATACATTTTGAGTCATTATAGACAAGAGTGGTATTACATAATTAGTACATACAGACAGAGACAAGTACCACCACTACAATGACTTTGCAGCTCATCCAATTATCGGCTGTGAACGAAACTGTTGCACACCTTTTTGTTGAACTCCACAAAAGCATGGCTGATGCTATTTTAGACGCTTTTCTCTTTCAGAGAGTTCACTGTTGTCGTGAACTTGGTCAGTATCGCTGGAGCATGAGGAAGCCGGTGCCACAGAAAGGTAAGCCTTTTATGTTTTTCCTATTTCTCTCCATCTGTGGAACTAATTCAGAAACGTAAACAAGTTGCTGTTAAAATATGTTGTATTAAATAGTGTTGCAGACAGTTATCAATTCTCTTCTTATTGATTATTCAATGGCTTTTTCTTGTTATTATAGCATCTCTTCTCTATCACATTCTGCTTTAGCTATCGAGTGGAAAGATGCCAGACGGATCAAGCATGCCCGCAGTGGACGCCCCTCCCGGGTGCCTTCCCAGTACCAAGGAGGTACAGCAAGTAAACCGCTGAAGTAGGGCTGCAACTACCCACTATTGTCTTAGCGATTATTTTATCAATACATTTGATCTGCTAAATCAATTAGTTTGATCAACTGTTGCAGCCCTATTGTTAGACTTTTTGGTCCATGATATGCTACTGTATTTAAAGACATCTACTGTTATATCTCTGTATTATTGTGTGTACTGTATATCATTTATTCCGTGTTATCTGTAGATATCACAAGTACTCAAGGCTATAATAATAATCAAACACACGCTAGATAATGTTTAATAACTGACTGTCCCGTTCCCGTGAAGAAACAAGCAAATTAAAGTTTAGTTTTTTTTCCAGAAGCCCTTGAACATACTGTAGGTTGGAATGCTGTCAATGATGTTAACTAAACATTAAAAACAATGATTTTGTTTATATGATAAACTTACATTTCATATCACACATCATTATGCACTCCTGTAACTTTCACCAGCCAAAATAAATAAATAAATAGATTTTATTTTATTTTAATAGTTGACTGAATTGATTCGTTTAATTGTTGCAGCCCCTACACTCAAGCACTGACTGCATTGTTGGGGCGAAATGCCAGAGTAATTGCCTCAGTTATCTTATCTGTCTCAATTTCTTTCCTGTTGTGGGGGGAAATTGCACAAGTTAACAAGTTACCGGTATGTCAAATGTCAATTACAAATCACTAAATGAAAAAACACAATCTCTTAAGGCTGCAGCCTCCTAACGACGGCAAAACCTTTCAGCTTCAGCAAGGCTAGCTAAACCGAACAAAGTTCTTACAGCAGGGTTCTTCAATGTTTTTCAGCCCAAGGACACCTTAGCTGAGAGATGAAGCAGGGACCCCCACTACATATTGTATAAAACTGTGTTGCAGATGAAACCTTTTCATAGTTTTCATAGATAGTTGGATTCATGCAAATGTGTTTTTTTTAGATAGTTAGCCTTTTTAAACCCTTAATATATAATACCAGAACGGGTATTTTAGCTATGTTTTGTTTAAGTGAGTGTTTTTTTTTTTATTATAAATATTGAATCAATTAACAAGAGCGTGTGATTATATAATAATTACATTGGATCCACCGGAACATGGGTTCCTTTTTCCACTTCTTTAAAGTAACCATTTCACAAGGCTTTCACCCGACAGAGGACGATCTGTAAGCTGTCTGAACTCCATTGTACTGGAACATGTTTCAGCCCATCTTGTGCTCATCCGTCTGCAGGTCATTTCAGCTGGGAGAAATACCTGAAGGAGACTGGAGCCAGTGCTGCACCCGCCTCCTGCTTCAGACAGGTGAATGAACCACTAGAGCTTTGGTAGCCTGGCATGGCCAGACTGAGGGCAATTTTCTATTTTGCACTGGCAAATTTGTCTCGTTTCCAGGCCAAACCATCGGTTTGGCTCCATACATTGGCCATAATTTGACCCTATTTTGGTCATGTGACATGTCATTATAGGAGAACATTTAAAAAAAATACCAGATCGGCAAGCTTACAACGCATTGTGTAGTGATGCATTGTGAGCTTGTTGATCTTGAATCCTGGTATATATATTTTATCGAATCTATACGGTTTTCCAAATTGATTATTCCATTTTGCACTTTATGATCACATATTGGTCCAAACAACACCAGTCATCATTGGTCTAGGATCAGGGATCGGGATCGGCATCAGACCCAAAAGTCTGGCATTGGCCGCGCTCTAGAAATGAAAGCACAATTGCTACTGGTCACTCACTATCCTAGATATGAACACACAATCTCTACTGGAGATGAACACACAATCTCTATTGGTCACTCACTATCCTAGATATGAACACACAACTCTACTAGATATGAACACACAATCTCTACTGCTCACTGTCCCGAAGATGGGTAAGCAGTAAGCACACATTCTTGAATTGATTTTGTACCTTAACAATCAGTCTGGAAACAATGGACCCTTTTCACAGTTGTGTTACAACAGGGTAAAAACAGCTGCAGCTACAGTATGATTAAGAATGTGGATACTGTGGGACTGATTTTGGTGTACCATTTAGCAAGCATTGACAATACCATTGACTATTGTCAGTGCATGCTCTTTGCACTAAATCAAACAGATTAGTTATTAATTCAATTAACTGCAGCTGTCATTAATCTGCAATGCCACACCTGTGAAAAGGGTCGATAAAACATAATACTGTATAATTAAGAAATATTCAGATTTTAATAGATAATCATAGAAAATATACGCACATTAGCCATTGAATTTTCCATTAGACACATTGAATAATTTAGTTTATAGAGAGAGAATATATTAAAATAATTTCCCTCAGTCATTGAGTAACGATTATGATTAATAAGCATGACCACACTATGGATGAAATAATCACATTGATCACTTCATCACATCCTCTATAATAGCCTATATAGTGAATGAGAGAAAGAAGTACATTCAAATAAATTCCACGAGTCTTAACGATTATGTTTAATAATCATGACCACACTCTAGGAAGAATGATTACGCTTATCATTTTAGTCATTACTGTGCAGCCATAATGCCGTTTCTTTTTCTCCGGGGGGGAACAGTCTGAAGTGGTTGGCCTCAGATAGGCCATTGTTGTCTTTCTCACCGCTTTACTAGGCCTGTCACAATTATTACATAATAATTGCCTAATCACAATTATTTTGTCATGATCATTTGAGATGTTGACAAAAGGTTCATACATTTAAAATAAAAAGTGGAAATAGCAGATCTACAGGCTCGCGATGCAATATATCTTTTAAGAGTAAAATATTAATAAATATGGCATATTTTGGCCTTAATACATTAGTTATTTCGATTATTGATCGGTCATTGTCATTTCTTCGTGCAAGCTTTTGTCATATCTGCCCCGTTCAACCTTTGTTTACAAGGCCTAAAAAGCCACACGATTAAATTGTTGATCGCATTCATTTGCATGACAATGAATCGTCATAATGGTGACGGCCCTACCTCTAACCCCCTGTCCCAGAGCGCCACGCCCCCGGTGAACGAGTTCAAGGCGGGCATGAAGCTGGAGGCCCAGGACCCCCGCAACACCACCTCCACCTGCATCGCCACCGTGGTGGGCCTGACCGGCTCGCGGCTGCGCCTGCGGCTGGACGGCTCCGACAACAAGAACGACTTCTGGCGCCTGGTGGACTCCTCCGAGATCCAGCCCATCGGCAACTGTGAGAAGAACGGGGGCATGCTGCAGCCACCGCTGGGTGAGTCACGTGCAAGCGCACACACACACACACACACCCACTAGGGCTGTCACAATTATTACATAATCGTCTAATCGCAATTATCTATACTATAATTTTGCGAATGTCTGTCTGAGTGAGTGAGTGAGTGAGTGAGTGAGTGAGTGTCTGTCACAGCGTTTCTCCTCAGTGGCTGGAGCAATTGATCTGAAATCGCATCACCATTAGCATATGAACACACCTGACATAACTGTGAAGCCCGTTTGTCACTTTCACAAATCGTATGCTGTATATTAGCATTTTTATGCTGTATCTATATCTATTTAGCCTACAGTACCTTTTGTGACCACACATGTTAAGGGAGGGGCGCTGTTGTTCAGGCCATGCACAATCACACACAAACCCACACACACACACACACACACACACACACGGGGGGGGGGGGGGGGGGGGAGTGTGTGTGTGTGTGTGCAGGCGGGCGGGCGGGCGGGCGGGCTGGGGGGGGGGGGGGGGGGGGGGGGCAGTATCTCTGTAGCCATTAAACGAAACGGGTTTCTTACATTGATGCTCCTACATCATGCAAGCACCAGTTAAAGTTACTTTCCATCCCTCATATACTGTGTGTAACCCACACACTGCACATCATTTTGGAGCTCATATCTTTGAACGGGTAAGGGCTAGTTTGACATAATCGTGATTCTCTTTCATAATCGTCATAATCGTTTCCATGTTGAAAAATGTTCATATATTTAAAAGAAAGTCAAAAATAGAGGAAATAGCAGATCTACAAGCTCACAACGCGTCGTATCGCGACACGTTGTGAGCTTGTAGATCGGCTATTTCCACTATCAATGTTCTTTTTTAACTCATTAAAAGCCAACCCCGCGATGTCGCGGGAAAAGTAATAGAGTATCTATAGTGCCATCCACGCGATGTCGCGGGAAAAGTAATATATTACTGTAACGGCGAGTAAAAATACCTAGTACAATGGCCGACGCTCCGGAGACGAAATCCGCGCTGATTTGTCATCATCACGGCTCCACGAGCACACAATAGTCATCCCATAACATTGAGGTGGACGGCCGATCTCATCTTTAATGTCCATTATCTCAAAACTACACTTTAGAAGCTAGGATGGAGGCAGATGCTCGCTTATTTTACACAGTTATAAAAGCTCCCGGTCGGCCATTACACAACTCCACGTGGACACGCATCGGTTCCGGCGCACGATCCGATGACGTCAGACCGGAAGTACTTCCGGTCTAGACTTCTGGCCTTCAAAATAAGACAGCGGCCGTTAATGGGGCCGGGAGGGGGCACTCTGGACCCCCTAATCCGTTAATGTCCTGGGCTCAGAATGAGTTAAGTGTAAAGTTGTCAAATATGTCAGTCATTTCTTTGTATATTTAGGTTATGTGTCATATCTACCATGTGCAACTTCAAAGCCTAAAATTCAAACAGAAACGTAATTGTCCACGACAAAAACACAATTAAATCGTTAATCGCAATTATTTGAGTGAAAATTAATCGTCATGTAAAATGTCCTAATCGTGACAGCCCTAACACACACACACACACACACACACACACACACACACACACACACACACACATGCACACTAGGGCTGTCCCCGGCTCAGGATTTATCTTGTCGAATCAGATTCGGTTCTTTTTCATATTGAAAATAGCTCTTTCTGACCTTATTGGAGGCGACAATTGCAATTGTTTCAGAAACTTTCTGTGCTGATTTAGAGCACATTACATGCAGTGCATTCAGTGCAGTGCAACAGAGCCATATGAATGTCTATTTAAAATGTAAAAGCAATGAACATGATCCTACATGATATGATGGCAAGAAAACAAACAAAAAAACTAAAACACGCAGAAGGCTCGAATCAAATAATTTGCATCGACAGAGGGGGTCCTCGACTGACTATTCGAATCGTCGATTTTCAGAGGACAGGCCTAATGCGCGCACACATCCATGTTCTTGTTTTAAATAATAAAAATCGAACCTCTGTTCGAAGTGGAGCTGTGTGTGTGTGTGTGTGTGTGTGTGTGTGTGTGTGTGTGTATTGCAGTTGATGCTCAGGGCAGGCTAGACTCAACAGCACCTCTCTGGTCACCCAGGGTACTCAGGCTACACCAGAGGCTACATACAGACAGACAGACAGACACACACTGCCACGTATAGGGAGCTTGTGTTCCACACAGCTCCAAAAATGGGACCTTGTTTATCTTAGCTGTTTCAGCATTTCCCATGTCGACCACAAGATGTCAGTGAATTAACCTGCTATGGCCCATGGAGTTTGATAGCCGTGTTCATAAATAACTGCAAAGAATAAACAAGCTTAGGGTTTTGTTTTGTTATGCTGTGTGCTGCCTTCAGAGCTTATGACCAGTCCAGGTCACACATTATCTGACCCAATAGAACACACTGTGTTGCTCTGGGTTCTCTGACTGTGGTCAGAGATAACCTATATGTTGTTTGTTATATCTTTCAATCTGGGAACGCGTCTACGTCATTCATTTCTGAAACTCTTAAGCCCCATTTATACTTCCCCATGTGACGGAGTTGGATGCCGAAAATAGCGGATCTGCAAGCTCGCAGCGTGTCTCGAATGAGACGTGCTGTGAGCTTGCATGATCTGCTATTTTCCAGCATAGGATGTGTCGCACCACTCGCACAGAGACGTTTAAATAAAGCGAGTGCAGGAGAGATGGAGGGAAACTGTATAGGCACTTTATTTTATGTTTGGCCTCGGAGCCCTTAAATGAGGAAGAGCACTCATTGAGAGGCCAAGGTGGTATGACATTGGACTGTGCTCAAGAGGCATGAATTGCAGCGCAAAGTCCCAACGTTTTCAGCCCACAGAGGGCATGTGATTTACGTTGGAAATAGGGAGACCTTTGCATTGCGATGAACACTTGAGTTGAGACTGGCACCAGAACCAATTGCATTATGAAGTGGCACATTAGACAATTTACTCGCTTGAAAAGGCGGTTTTAGTGTTGCTCTTTAAATTCCTGAAGCCCATATTTTTGGTTCAACATCAAGGCTCTGATGTTTTGAAAACATAAAATGTCACTAGCCCTTATATGTGTGTGTGTGTGTGTGTGTGTGTGTGTGTGTGTGTGTGTGTGTGTGTGTGTGTGTGTGTGTTTATAGGCTCTTATTCAGAGCAATTGGAATGAATATAACTATGATTACAGTATGTGCTGCTAGTTTGAAGTACATGAATGTCTTTGTATATAATGTTGTCAACAGTGGTGGAAAGTTACATTTACTCAATTTACTCAATTTAACCCAAGTACTGTACTTTAACTTTGATTGACTATTTCCCTTATTCAATACTTTATACTTGTGGTATTGTGGTACTTTTACTTGAGTTATTGGTTCTCAAAGAACTGTTTCTTTTTTTAAAGAAATACGAGTATTGAATATTTATTCTTTTTTCAAAAAGTGAAAACTTTTAAGACTCCTGGCACAAAATATTTTCAGATGGGCAGGGTTTCCTGCAGGAAAAAGTCTTGACCAGGGGGGGCGCGTGCGCCGAAAATCTTTGATAATTAATTATTTAATTCAAGTAATTAATTCACTTAATTTGTAATATAAATTCTTAATTTTGCCCTATAAAAAAACACATGAGCCCATGATGACGGAAAACACAACTAAATTAATTCCCTTATTTTAGACTAATTATTATTTTTGCCCTCAACATAAAAGGAGAGGTTGACTCTTGTCTCTTGGCCAGGGGGGACAGATTTTAGGCCAGGGGGCCCCCCTGGCCTATAAAGTGCTGCAGGAAACCCTGATGGGGTCCGTGGCAGTCTTATCATTTTGGGGCTCCTTGACATGAAGTGAGTACCTCTTAACCCTTGAACAACCTTATGTCCTCTGGTCAGGCTTCCGTCTCAATGCATCCTCCTGGCCCATGTTCCTGCTGAAGACCCTCAACGGGGCTGAGATGGCCCCCTCACGCATCTTTCACAAGGTAACTAAAGGCCACTTTTAACCGCACAGATTCGGCGACGATTCGGCGGCGGAAAGCGTCTGTTGCCGAACGGGAGCTCATCGTCAGGTTTTCGGCAGCGGGTCGGGAACCTTATCGACCGAAAACTGGAAAACTGGACTTGCTCAGTTTTGTTCAGTCGCCCCTCGCCGTCGGTAAGATTGAGGGAGTTGTAGAATAGTTTACTACTGCTCCAAAACCAAGCCAAAACAAGCCAGAGACATTTTCCCGTCGCATATTTTTACTAAATACCATATTCTCAATCTCAACTCTCAATTCCTATTCCAATCGGATCCAAAGCAAAGCTAGTAGTAGGCTAGTAATAGTCCATCAAGTGCCCGTGTTGTTGTTTTCTTTTTTTTCCTCCTCTGCACGGAGAACAGAGCTGCCTCCGGCCGGGTTAGGGTTGCCAGATTCTGTGAGTGAAATACGCGACCAGGTCTATGAAAATAAGCCCAAAAGCGCGACCAGTTTCACCTCTGAACTCTATTACATTAGTTATTTTATAAAATAATGTTGAAAGCAAGGCCAAATAAGCAACTACACTTCAGAAACAAGCCCAAACAAAAGCAACCCACACAACTAGCAACATTATAGGAAAACAGGATCAACGTTGCTTATAAGGAGCAGACCTGGCACCACTGCCATACAGTAACTACAGTCGGCGTCGTCTGAAAAAAATTAAATAAAAAATAAGTGCTTAGTTTTTTGCAGTTCTTTGCAGTCTGTGTACAGTCAGAAGGAGTCTCCTGTAGGCTGTTTGGTGTGTAGACACCTTAACTGTACAAGACTCACCAGCTCCGCATGCAGCAACGTTCACACATACTGTACATGAAGTAGCATGAAGTCTGCATATTATCATCACTCCAGATTGTTCAAACTAATCGATTTAATAGATTATAAAAAATATGAATTATATATTCTATTATATATTATTATTATGAGATTAATTATCAATTAAAAAATGTAGATCTTTGTGCTAAAAAGTATGAAATAACACAAGTGGTTAATCGACTCTTTGAATACATTCAGTCACTCATACGTTTACACCAACATCTTTATCTTGACCCATTTAACTATGAGCATACCCAACATGTGATGAAAGAATACATGCTCCCACGTGTGTAGATGAAACAGGCAAAATGCACACATTTCCATGTTCATGCAAGGGACAAGAGGGTTGTAAAATAATTATTTTGTTTAGTTGTCAATATCATATTTATTTTTCTGTCGATATCCATTTGTGTAGGCTATCACATTTTATGAGATACAAAGGTATTATTATACCCACAGCTTTTTATTTGTTGCGATCCTTAATGAATACCATTCTGATCAATTAAAATTTGTTTTACGGTCTGTGAGTCATAACCGCATTTACACCTTAAATAACCATTGATTAACCAGGTCATGAAGTCCGCTAACCAGTGCAAAACTGTCTGTTTATTGCGACCGTCAGGTCGCAGTTACTA
>NC_137811.1:31304802-31339802 GCF_963921795.1 Nannobrachium achirus | reverse complement strand
TAATAAATACTCTGCTCTTTTCAACACCTCTGAATGGTTTGATGTACCAATAGTTGTTGCTGCTGCCGTGCCGTCGTTGCGTGTGTGGGTTAAGCGTGCTTATGCAAACCAGTCACTGTTGCTGCTTGTGCAAGCTCTGTGGGTGTGGGTGCAAAATCTAATTAAATGTTCGAGCAATCGCGTCGAAAAATAATTGTTTAGTGTCAGCCTGCTACCTTGCTAAAAAACAAATACCGGTACAGGTTGCAGGTTTTGACTAAAATGATCATTTATATCAGGGGTCTTCAACAGGGGGTCCGGGACCCCTAGGGGGTCCTCAGAGTTACTACAGGGGGTCCTCCAAATCTTTGTGACTTTTTTTATATTAAGCACTTGTACCCTAGCATCTATATTCTGAGAACTTTGGCCAAAAATTGCACTGCAACAGTTCATATTTGTCATTGGTTGTGTTACTATTTCTCACCCATGTCCCGTCCATGGTCTTTGTGCTTCTGTCTCTCTGTATAGTAGTGTTACCTAAGAGCCTCGGGGCCTTGACAGACGGGACTGTGGAGAGCCCGACGATGCACCCCACCCCCACGGTGGGGAGACCCCCGGGCCAGAGGGGGCGTAAGCCGGGCCGAAGGAAAACCAAGTTGACGGGGCCCTGGGCTCAGAAGGCCTCTGCAGTAGGAACGCAGAGCACACAGCCAGGCAAGGGCCTGGAGCCCGTCAAGGTCCCCAAGAAACGAGGCCCTAAGCCTGGCAGCAAGGTGAGAAGTGTGAGCCGTCCTTATGGATGGATGGCTGCTTTTGGTTATGGTCCTTCCGTGCCACAATGCATTGGCACAAAATACCACCAAAGTGCCCTGTGTTTCACTGCTTCTATTTGCCACAGAACTTACAAGTGTAAGCGTTAAGGAATAGCATAACCCAAAATTGATCATTGTTAATTATGGGCCTCTTTAGTTTAGTTTAGTTTATTTGATCATCTTCACGCAGTATAAATACAATCATAAATCATACATCAATAAAAGTGAACAGTTTCACTGTGGTGATCAAAAGGAGTAGGCTGAAGCTTAACGCTTGTAAGTGCCTATCCTGCGTAAGTTCCCTGAGTTCTAGTTCTAAAGATAGATTATGGCCTCGTTATGTTTGATACTGTATACATGGATGTGTGTCGTATTTGCATTGTATTGGCTGCATATGTTTGTCATGATGAGTGAATTTAAAGTATCCTCTTGCATTCTGATGATCAGTTGTTTGAAAAAATGGAGACGGAATAAGGGGAAATATTTTCCAGCTGTTCAGATTGACGGCAACTCCCACGTGAATGCCAGCTTTAAATTCCATGTAAACATCTTGTTGCCAGGAAACATTTTTATAGACGTTATGTTGCCCTTTGCTGGCTGCATAATATTCCATCTTCATTAAAAAAGTACCTAAACTCCAAGCCTAGTAAATCTGTGTTATGCTTGACATTAGGCCTGGGCGATCTAATCAGCCGTTAACAATAGTTAACTTTGCATACCGTGAATCACCTCAATCAACATCCTTGACAAGTGATAATCATCTTTGGATATGGGGGAGTTAATTCATACAAACCTAATTCATCTCCTTTGCAACATCCTTTTCTTCACATGCCAGCATTTGATATGCATTTTTATAGCTATATTGCCCAGCCCAAATCTAACTGAGAAAAGCAAGGTACTGAACCGGTTTTCTGCTTTTGGCTGGTTTTTGGTAACGGGTCATGTGATACCTTCATTAGATGTCAGGCATCACACAGATCTGGATGTGGGGGTTTAGTTACTATTCAACCCACCAAAAATAGATAAGCATTTACCACCACAATAACCTTTTCCCTTTGTGTCTTTGCTGCTGCATATAGATGGGCTGGGCCAAGAGAGCTGGCTGGCTAGAGGGCGCGATGGCCGGCCCAGGGAGGCCGGTGACAGGCCCGGGAAGGCCAGTCACAGGCCCGGGGAGGCCAGTGACAGGGCCGGGAAGGCCGGTCACAGGCCCGGGGAGGCCAGTCACAGGCCCGGGGAGGCCAGTCACAGGCCCGGGGAGGCCAGTCACAGGCCCGGGGAGACCAGTCACAGGCCCGGGGCGACCCAGGGGCAGACTGCCTGCCAACTGGGCCCAGAGGGTGGCTCTGCAGCAGGCCCAGAGCCAGACAGAACCCATCAAAATCCCAAAGAAAAGAGGGCCCAAACCTGGCAGCAAGGTAGGAAAAAACGGATTCCTCTACACGGCACGCATATGCCTCACTAATATACTGTACACCTCAGCAAAGGGTTTAGCCTCAAAGCCTTGATATGAAATAACAAGACAGTTATCTATTGTCTGTCATCTGCTCATTGAATCGAACGAATCTGTAACATGTGAACACATTGTAATGTCTGTGTGCGTGTTCGTGTGTGTGTGTGCGTGTCCAGAGAAAACCGCGGGTGGTCCCTAATCCAGTACCCACGTCCCCCACTAGCAGCACCCCAGAGCCTGACACCAGCACTGTGCCCCTGGACAACGCTACCATCCCCAACTCTGCACTACAGGCCCCCACAGGTACTACACTGCATCCACAGGACCACACGTACAATACATCATTACAGATGCATAGGCCTCTATGGAGAGCTTAAGAATGTTGCTTATTGGGCTGCCTCTGGGGATTTATATTATTAATAATCGGTCAATCTATGTAATACATCCTGACTTAAAATGAGGTCCAGCAGTCAAAAGCATAAAAATGCCTGCACGTTTCATGATACATGAAGCTATGCATTCACATTTCGGTCATCATTTAGATACCGTTACTGTTGATTGGTTAATCAAAATGTCAAGTACCCGCTGCTTTAGATAAGTGCTTACTGATAGTAGGGCTGTCGCAATTATTTGACATAATCGCAATTATTTTGTCATAATCATCATAATCGTTTACATGTTGAAAAATGTTCATATTTTCAAACATTTTCAAAAATAGTGGAAATAGCAGATCTACAAGCTCACAACGCGTCGCGATGCGGCGCGTTGTGAGCTTGTAGATCGACTATTTCCACTATCAAGGTTCTTTTTCAAGTATAAAGTTGTGAAATATGTAAGTAATTTCTTTGTATATTTAGGTTATGTGTCATATCTGCCATGTGCAACTTCAAAGCCTACAAGCCAAACAGGAATGTAATTGTCAATGACAGAAACACAATTAAATCGTTAATCGCAATTATTTGAGTGACACTTAATTGTCATGTAAAATTTCATAATCGTGACAGCCCTAACTGATAGCTGACGTTTTGCTCTGCCCTCAGTATGTGTGTACCTGAACAAGTACGGCAAGGTGGGGCCCCACTTGGACCAGCGGCGGGTCCAGCAGCTCCCGGACCACTTTGGTCCGGGCCGGGCGTCCTCTGTGCTGCAGCAGTGCGTCCAGGCGTGCGTGGACTGTGCACCCAACCAGGCCATGGTCTTCTCCTGCCTCAAGTCAGGCCACGGCGGAGAGGTCATCTCAGGTTAGTGACAATATCAGTGGTTCTCAACAGTGTTGTTTTTGACAGCAAATTTAGATTTAGTTTTAGTCATAGTCTTTTGAATAAAATGTCATTTAGTTTTAGTCATAATTTAGTCACCTGAAAAGTATTAGTTTTAGTCTAATTTTAGTCGACTAAATATCATAAGATTTTAGGCGACCAAATCTACAGTTGATTTAGTCAACTGAAATGTATTTTGGCTGGCCTTGATGGCATCGTAATGACCGATTTTACACTTGGTTGCGTGCTGAAAATAGCCACAACGCGTCGCATTGTGAGCTTGTAGATCTGCTATTTTCAGCATGCAACACCTGAGAGCAACCAAACATAAAATGACTCTCTTCTCCACTAGTCCCTCCCTAACATTTTAGTCTTAGTTTTAGTCATCACAGCTTAGTTTTTATTTAGTTTTCGTCAGTGAAAAAAACGCAGTCGACAAACATTTTTCGTCATAATTTTAGTCGACAAAATCAACACTGGTTCTCAACCTTCTCAGGCCGCGACCCCCCCCCCCAAGGTGATCATATATGGACTGGGGACAACCCCAGTCTCAGTTGAGGCATTATATTTAGTTTGACTCAGTTCCACAGACGAGTATTGTGAAAATAGCCGATCTACTTGTGAGCTTGCAGATGGGCTATTTTCACAAGTTTTGCCTCTTTCTTATATTATTTGACAAATCAGACATGGACCAGTTTTTATAGTATTGTTTGTTGATTACTTTTGATGCAGTAATGGTCTTTTTCCTTTTCTTTTTTAAGGTCTTAAATGTATTAAGAATTGTCACCTCACTGTCACAGGTTGAGAACCACTACTAGTTAAGATTATAGAACAAAATACACATTTGACTTGAATGTAAATTAGTGCAGAGGCGTCATTTAGCTCTGCTTCCAGCACTGACATCACAAAAATGTCCCAGATTGTGTATGTATAATGTTTTGTGTTTGTGTCTATTTTGTACTCTGACTGTGAATGTGTGTGTTTGTGTCCCCCTCCAGCCTTCTTTGAGCAACAACAGCACACGTTGACCCTGCCCACAGTCAGCAGTGTCACATACGTCCTGCGCTTCCTGGAGAAGCTCTGTCACAACCTCCACTGTGATCCTCTGTTTGGCAGCCAGCCCGTGGCCAGAGGGGGCCTGCACTACGAAAGCCACACCTACAAGACAGGTAATTATGACTGCAAATCATCAATATCTCACTGGTTTCAAACTTAGCTTCGAGTGAGATTAATGAATGAGTTGAATACTCAGGCACCCTCTGGCATTTTGTTTAAAAATGTATATAAAAAAAGATATTGAAGATAGAAGAAGATTGTCTATGTACACCACCATTGCACGACAAAGCTTCATGGGTTTAAGTGGTTAATCAGACTAATAGATTTAGTCGATTATAAAGAAATCTATTTGAATTTCTTTGTGTTGATTCGTTGATATATACAAAGATTTCTTTTTAGTGTACAATACAACTCTGCTTCTCGATTATTCGATTAACCTACATGGGCAAGATTATGACGGTTAAATATATTATAATATATTTTCTCTTGACAATATATTTTCGGTACTTGCTCGGCCCTAACCAAAGGTCACGTCTAGTTCTCTAACAAAAAATAAAAATAAATACTCAGTGATAATCTACAATCTTGAATTTATTAAATGAATAAAACATCATTGTAACCAACAATTTGTATGGTAGAATATGTACAATACAGCTTAACTAGCACATCTGCAGTGTTCTCCCTCTCCCTGCTGTTCCATTGAGAAATGTAGACCCTGCTGTTAAGTAGGACACCTAGTGGTTGGCCACTAGTACTGCCTGAAGCTCATAGGCTATAGCAGGGGTTCTCGAACCTTCTGATCTCACAACCCAACAGCCAGTTGTGAGTCAGGCACCAAAAGGGCTTGTGGCGCCCCTGATATGAGCTATTAGCTTCCGGCCAAAGTTTAACTTGTCTTGACTTGACAAGAAAGCTATGGATTTCAGCTTAGATTTGACTGAAATGGAACCAAATGGACCGTTATGGCCCTTATCTCATTTGTACACTATCTGGGGTTAAATTCAACTGTCCTGTAATGTTTACATAGCAACAGTGACTGAAGGTTAGTCTTTTGGGGGGTTTTGGCCGTGTTGGCCCCCCCTGCTTTCCGTGGTCAACCTTTCAGTCTCTACATCTCTTCTCATTTAGAAATGTAATAATAACGCCTCTACTTTCTAAACATCAGCACCATGTGTTTTGTGGTTTAATACAATTTGTCTTGATTTGTTTTGTTCCCCCTCTTCCGGCTTGCTACTAAAGTCCTACTAAATCTTATAATTCTTCTACTCCGCCTGTGCTAATTGGACTCCTCTTGTCCTCCTGTGTGTGCCGCTCATAGAGAGGAGAGGCTTTGGAGACGGTCTGACTACGGGACCGGGACGAGGTACCAAACGTTTCCTGCAGGAGTCCTACAGCAGCCCCCTGCCCCACAAACTACCCAAAACCCACCACCACTCCACTGAAGGTACAATACACAAACTACCCAAAACCCACCACCAGGATAATCAAGCTATGAATTTCCCGAATGTCTGTCTGTCTGTCTGTCTGTCTGTCTGTCTGTCTGTCTGTCTGTCTGTCTGTCCGTCTGATGTCTGTCTGTACTCTGACGTCATAGTATTGACGTCACAGACACGGAACACCATATATGGGCATAAAACAAAGCCGGCAGACAGAGAAGAGACCTCCATATAGCCTAATGTATGGGCATTAAAGGGACATAGACAGACACATGGATACAACAGTCAATGATGACTATTCTGCCCAAGGGCAAGTAATAATATATATTTGCGATCGGCTGGGTATGTATGTCGGTGTCGTTCTTTGTTTAAACCCGTAGCCCAATCAGGGACCAGCATTTCTGGCAACATCGTCATTAACAGCCAATGAGGGACCAGCATTCCTGGTGATGCCAGTGGTGATGTCACTCGTATCGCCAGTGGTGAGCACACCTCATGGCGCGCGCGCTCTGCTGGCGTACAAGTAGGCCATACATGGCGAGTCACATGCACATAATAGTCAGTAAGTAGTAAATGTTATTGGAAAGACAGTAAGGCCTTATCTACCAGTGAATTAAAACCCATTTAGGCCTAGAATTATTGAATGCTTTAACCAGTGAAAAATAGCAGATATACAAGCTCACTTGTAGATCTGCTATTTTTGAAAAAGTCTTGAAAACGTGTGCAAATCTTTGAATATATGTATTTTCAAAGCGAACGTTTGTAACTCAAATTTTGCTAAATATTTTGAGATGGGGGTCCGTGGCCAAATAAATATCATTTTGGGGGGTCCTTCACATGAAAACGTTTGAGAACCACTGACATAGTAGTCTCTCAAGAACAGACTAACTGAGCTCCATTTAAGTGAAAAGGACCTTTTCTTTGACGATGGCTAGCCAGATTGCTGACATAGAAACATAGGTTTTTCTTAGAAGGATTCAAAAGACACTTATAGAATCGGGTCAAAATTCAAATTTTCACGATTTTTCAAAAATAGCAGATGTACAAGCTCGCAGCGCGGCACTCGGTGCCGCGCTGTGAGCTTGTATATCTGCTATTTTTCAATAGTTAAAGCATAAAATAATGATACACAATATAGTGTACCCGTTCTGAATGGGTTAAGAAGTTACTCAACACACTCTCTGTTCTACTAGTTCAGTAAATCAAGCCTTTCGTGATTCTTTCTGGATTGGAAGAGAGGTTGGGGGTGAAAGTTAATCTTCTTTCTCATTAAATTGGACTTAGGAGTTTTGTGTCTTCTATATCAGAGGTTCTTTACTCATCCGATTCTGTGCCATTGATGCTTACGCCAGCCACAGGATTCCACAGCACACCTCATTATTGCTCAGATGTTCAGAAGTGTCTGATAGTCTTGCAGGGTCTTGGAGATAACAATTAGGAGATGTTGTCATTGGTGAAAATGACATTAACCTTATCAGTGTGAGTTCATCACTTATTCATAGGTCAATTTCCTTAGATTTTAATTAAGTTACGGTAATTCGATTTTAAAGAGCTTAGATCCAAAATGGGATATCCAACATTTGAATAGTCACTCAAATGAAAATGATAGATGGCACACAGTTGAATGAACTCTTATTAATTAAAGTAGGTTTATAGAACGATAAATATGTTAGGGTGCCGTGGTGCCAGTCCAGAGATGCCACAGAATAATTTGATAATATTTGGAATTCATCAATATGACTTCACTATGCTTAGTAAAACAGACCTGATTTGCACTGTACTCGATGAGTTCTTTTTCCATCTACAGCCAACTCTCTTCACCAAAAATAGAAAATATACAAGCTCCCTACGATCGGCTATTTTGAGGGAACCTTCCCCCCAGAATAGGGATGCTGGGGTTCAAGTGGTTAAACGTCAAGTATTAAGTTATTTTCGGATATTTCTCTGTGACATTGCCTACCGTATCTCAGGTGGAAAGATGTGTATATTTACGTTGCATAATATGAGGGAAAAAAAATTAACAGTATTATTCAGGGGGTGCCGTGGGTGAAACGGTTATTTACAGGGGTGCTCTGAGTCAAAAAGGTTTGAAACCCCCTGTGCCAAGGCACCATAAGGACACCCCCAGTTCCCTCCACTAGAGCAGGGCTTTTCAAAGTGGGTGACGGGGCACCCTGGGGTGCCGCGACGGCAGTCCAGGGGTGCCGCGAGATCATTTGATAATATTTGGAATTTATTTGGACACTTGAAGAACTAAAGGACCCCCAAAATGACGGACCCCCCCATCTCAAAATATCTAGTTCCAGGGACCCTCCCCAGAAGCAACATTTTAGTTACAAACGTTCGCTTTGAAAATACATATATTCAAAGATTTGCACACATTTTCACGACTTTTTCAAAAATAGCAGATCTACAAGCTCGCAGCGCGGCACTCGGTGCCGCGCTGTGAGCTTGTATATCTGCTATTTTTCAACAGTTAAAGCAGTCAATAATTCTAGGCCTAAATGGGTTAAGTTATTTTCGGATATTTCTCTGTGACATTGCCTACCGTATCTCAGGTGGAAAGATGTGTATATTTACGTTGCATAATATGAGGGAAAAAAAATTAACAGTATTATTCAGGGGGTGCCGTGGGTGAAACGGTTATTTACAGGGGTGCTCTGAGTCAAAAAGGTTTGAAACCCCCTGTGCCAAGGCACCATAAGGACACCCCCAGTTCCCTCCACTAGAGCAGGGCTTTTCAAAGTGGGTGACGGGGCACCCTGGGGTGCCGCGACGGCAGTCCAGGGGTGCCGCGAGATCATTTGATAATATTTGGAATTTATTTGGACACTTGAAGAACTATTTAAGAAGTACAAAGTTATTTTCAGTCAGTTCTAACCAAAATGGCTATTATCTCAACTTTTTCCTCGCAACATAATCACTAAAATATTGTCACTGTCAGGCAGAAACCTCTGTCGCACAAAACTAGTGAAAACAGCCGATCTACAAGCACACAACGCCTCGCGAGTTGTGTGCTTGTAGATCGGCTGTTTTCACTAGTTTAGTACATTTTATAGATGATAAATACAAAACGAACGGTTTTGGACATACAAGGTTTCCACCCGACAACGACGATATGCTATAAATATAAGGTGCTGGGAGTGAAAATTATAATGTACAGGTGCTTCGGATTAAAAAAATATTAATGGGGTGCCCTGAGACAAAAAGGTTTGGGAACCCCTCCACTAGAGGGCACCAGACTGAGTTCATGTCCCAGCCTGATCTCCATCTGTTGGTGGCAGTGAGAGGCCGTTTGGAATCAGAATATCACCGGTTGGCTCCCCTGGACAGCACAGTCTGTGTGGAAGAGCCCTATTTAGTTTGTCAATAAACGCTGTGTTTGTTCTTCCATAGCTTTGATATAAATTAATGTATGAACAGTCAGAGTAGGTACTTGTTAAGTTCTGCTGCTACCGTTTTCATCTTTAAAAATGCATTCAAGTGAACGTTAATTCTTCCCATGTATGGGGCTTTTAAGCCGTGACATCATTTTGTAGTCAGACCTCCAAGCAGATTTATTTATCAATATCTGTCCCTCGCTATTTCAACAGATCCGAGACAAAAATAACGACTAAAGTATAATTCTACCACTTTCCTTTCAACAACAAAGAGAAGAAAAAATAGTAAATAGTAAAAATAGTAAAAAGATTCACGGGCGCTGGGGGCCTTTTGGCCCCAAAAGTTCTCCTCTGCCTACAAAATGATGTCAGACTTAACAGCCCCATAAACAGGATTATTTCCTGTTTTGTTACACATACACATTGTTGAATAGTGTCTAGGCCCTACAAGCATCGCATTTTACTATGACTTCCTCTGTCATTGTCGTCGCCATTGTCCAGACGCTTGCACATGCTGGCTTTTCGCTCGCAGCGGTCAGTTCTCCCCAGAGAGCAGTGCTCAGAATTCTCTAAATTCTCGACAGCCGACAGCCGCCATCAATCACTGACTGTCCCACTGTGCGTGGGACTGCATCGCCGGAGGGGGAGGAGGACAGGACATATTGACCGTGTCCCTGTTACCAATCAGAGCAGAGCTGTCTCTCTGATCTCTCCGTCTTCTTCTGATTGTCTCTTCCATGTTTCCTCCAGGTGAGTCGTATGTGGAGAACGGCGTGGGAGGGTCAGAGCACTTAAAGAAGAGCCCGCTCTCTCCCCGCTCCACAGGACAGCCCCAGCCCCTTGGCCTGCGCTCCCCATCCAAGCTGCTGCATCTCAACTCCACAGGTACAGAGCTTCGTGGGCTGTTGGCCCAGTGCTCGCCGTGTGCATTAATGCAGTGGTTCTCAAGCTTTTCAGGCCGCAACCCACAAAATAATCATATTTTAACTGGGGACCCCCCACCTTGAAGATCCCTAAGCATTGAGGAATTACATTTTTTATTACAAGGTTCTATTGTGAAAATAGCAGATCTACATGCTCACAACGCCTCGCAACGCGAGGCGTTGTGAGCATGTAGATCGGCTATTTTCACACTTTCTGACTCTAATATTTGACAATTTGGCCAATGTCTAATTTGCCATTTTAGAGGTATTAAAAAGTCCTTCAATTGTCACTTTAGAAATGTGCATGTACCCTCAGTCTATACACTCAAACTTTATATTGGTTTATTTGCTGTTGAGTGAGAAAACATTGTTGCACATTAACAATTTTGCTGCCATTTTAAACATAGCTGTAGTAAGCAGCTGCCAAATTGTCCTTACCTTTTAACGTGGGCACACGCACGCATCGTGCGCGATCTGTGCGCGACTCATCTAGTAGACGTGTAGACTCGGTGACAGCTTTCGAATAAAAAAAACCCCATTGAAATAGACATATCCGTTGCGAGACTGTATCCCTGCTTATCCGCCAGTGTTTACATGAAAAAACATTGGACACAGCCAGCTGTGCGCTATGGTAACACGTGGGCACGTACGCGCCAAGCCCCCGAACCCAGGGCTAGATTTGAAGCAACCCCGATGGTGGCCAAAGTTGGAACTGCAGCCTAAACGCGCATTTTGGCCCCGCCCCCTCCACTCCAGACAATCCTTCCTCTGAGCGGAGAGCAGCGTGACGTAATTTGTGGTCTCTAATAGGGACCAATTTCCCCCAGAATGCACCTGGATTAGCTACATGCTAGCACGTAGCCGTTGCTTCAAAACGCCACTGAGCACTTGCATTGAAATGATAGTGGGGGCGGGGCTCGTCCGCTCTCTATTTTATATATACTCTATGGTACGCGCACATAGCAGACGATATGTGCGCGGATCATATGCCAGGCGGGTAGAGGAATCAAACAGCTACAAAAAAAAAAAAACGCGTTTTACAATGAAAAGCTATGCGAACGGAGCTGCGATTGGACGTCAGACCGGATATGGAAACCTAGATCCGGTCCAAACGGGAAATACGACCGGATACAGTTAGGGGGTGGGCCTAAAGTCTCCGAAGCGGCTATATACAGCGACCATACTTTTAATCGTTTAAGCTAATTAAATCTTCGGGCTCCTCGGGCATCGCAGAGAGGTACAGCGGGAAATCTTCGGTTTCGACGGGGATCGCAGGAAATGAGTTAAGTTAATCATCTGTGGACCACCCAAAATAATTTGGGGACCCACCTGGGGTCCCGACCTACAATTTGAGAACCACTGTAATAATGCTCACTGACTGCTTACATAGATAGGATACGCCTTTATTGATCCCCAGAGGGGAATTCAGGTGGAACAGCAGTGATGTAAGCAATTTACCCCGAGTGAGAGGACATTATGCTCTGATAATGTCCTGTGTTAGGGTGTTATCGGACGAGGCGAAGCCGAGTCCGATAACACCCTAACACAGGACATTATCAGAGCATAATGTCCGACCCCGAGTGGTAAATAGCTTTTCTACCACTTTTTCCCTTATACATGAAAGAAAACACATAGTTGTAACTTGCAAGGATCTTAAGTTACAATCATTATTGCCTATAAAACTTCCGCGAGACAGCAGATAGTTCCACCAACAACATCTTCTACTCACCAACAGATGGCGCCAACTCCATACTAATCCATGCGTCTAGCTTACAGCTAAGCTAACGTCAGTTAAAAGCACCGTTCCGGCCGTAAATAGAGGCTGTTCGCTTCCAGAAAGGCATAGGTTCAGAGAAAAGGGGCTTTAAAGTTGGCGGATTGCATTGGATCCAAATAAATCGGCGACGATAGTACGCACGTTAGTAAACATAGGACCGCTGCGACCTTCATTTGTTGGTTGGGGGAAAGGTGTTCCGACTACCTCCTGAAGTCCCCGGATGTACACTGAGGCGCATTGATCTCGGACAAGTCCTCACACAACTTTGCGGCAGTTGTCCTCTCATAACCTCCGGAATTTAGCCAATCAGAATCCAGTATTTGAACACGTGACTCGAAAAAGTGGTAGAAATAATGAAATACATGAGACGAGGCACAGGTAAGAGCAATACTCAAGAACCAAAATCAATAAAATACTGAGCCTCTGGCCCCAGAGATCTGCACTGCACCTCTGAATATGGGAATGAATGAACATAAGAGTATTTACAGTCTATCAATATAAAAATGTAAGGGTGAATATTTGAATTAAAAAATATGCCTTATCGCCAGAGCAAATATAAATTGACATACTGTGTACAGGAAAAACCTACAGTGCAACCATAACTGTGGATGCTAAAGTTTATGGTTATTGTCTCGTTTTCTTTGGCCTCACTTTGCAGGCCAATAATAAAATCCTAATCCTCTCTCTCTTGGCCAGGCTCAGGCAGTTTCCGGGAGAGCCCCAGACCCAGCAGTCAAGATCCAAACCTGTGGACAGTGGAGGACGTCATGCAGTACATCAGAGACATTGACCCAGTGTTGGCCCCACATGCCGACCTCTTCAGGAAACACGTGAGTATCAGCCCCTCATGCAGATATTTAGACTTAACCACTTATACCCTATGTATGTCAGAATGTTTTAGTCTAGTTTTTATCTGTTGACAAAATTGTCAATATATCTAGTCTTAGTTTTAGTCATTATAGCTTCGTTCTTTTTTTTTTTTTTTTTTATCAGTGAAAAAAGGTAGTCGACCTAGTAGTCCACTTTCGTTATTTTGGATTCCAGATTTCACGTAGCACTTCTATCTGTCAGGTTTACTTTGCACAGTCCATTGCATGGTACCACCAGTTCAATAGGACTTAAAGCACTAATGCTAATCTGGAAAAATATCTATTTCACCTTTACAGTCCAACAAAACAGTTTATGATATAATTTTAGGTGAGAAATAGGCCATGCAGTTGCTCAATAGTGATTCATTAAACATTTAACAGTTATTCAAGACTCAGGAGCTTCCATGCCATATAGGGGAGTCTATTGTGACATAAATACACAATAGTGATGATTCTGTCTGTCCAATTAGTAGTCTGCAGTATTAACATTCACATCATGTTGGGGTGTCGCCTCAGCTCGCTTAGAACTTTAATGGAGCTAATACTGTTACCAAAAGAATCCCAGGTACTTTGGCCTAATGGAAAGCCAAAAAAAAAGGCAAATCAGGTTTAGCTGGTAACATGCTGTGGAAAAGTGATGTAAGATTGGCATAGATTGATGCTTCGGTAGGTACCATAATCTTTCTTTCTATTTAAACTCCTCCCTGCCGTCTGTTACAGGAGATTGACGGCAAAGCCCTGCTGTTGCTGCGGAGTGACATGATGATGAAATACATGGGATTGAAGCTCGGCCCTGCCCTCAAACTCACCTTCCACATCGACAAACTGAAACGACCGTAATGCAGTCAGTTAGTTGGCTCCTCTTGAAGGACTTGTCCCCCTACCCACTTAATACCATTAACACCTGGAACCACTTTAACTATTATTGTATGCTTTAAGCTCACAGCGCCGCACCAAGTGCCGCGCTGCGAGCCTGTAGATCTGTTTTATCTTGGAACGTTTGTGTAAGTCTTTGAATATTTTGTCTTCTACATCCTTCTAAGGTTTTTGAAAAACGTTTCTATGTCAGTGGTTCTCAACCTGTTTCATGTCAAGGGCCCCTAGAATTACATGTATTTGGCCGCCGACCCCCCATCTCAAAATATGATATATCAGGGACGCCCAGAAGCAAATATTTGAGTTACAAAATGCTTTTAAAAAGACATATTCAAAAATTAGCCAAAAAAATCTTGTTTTAAAAAGAATAGCAGATCTACTAGCTCGCAGCGCGGACTCGGTGCCGCGCTGTGAGCTTGTATATCTGCTATTTTTTGAAATAGTTAAAGCATAAAATAATGGTTAAGGTGGTTCCACATCTTAATGGGTTAATACCATTTCCAAATCCAGTAATATAAAGCACTGCATATTGGACATACAGTATGCTGACCATCACATGTAGCAGATGCCATCAGACGACCATGTCTGGTACTATGGGGTTAACCCAGCCACTCGGCAGAACCCCTGTCCTGGCCTCATCCAATGAGGAATGTTTTTCTTTTTTCCTTTTTTTTTTTGCGGCACAATCCTGGCCTAAGGCAGCATGGGATGTTTTGCAGAATTGCCCCATCTTCCACTCTTTCATCTTAATTCAACCTTTTTTTTTCCCTCTCTGTTAGCGACTCTGAAGAGAGTCGGACATGGTCATATAAACTAATAAGAGGCTATTTTCTGAGCCCGCTTTGTTACTTTTACTCTGTACGTTTCATGTTTTGTACCCTATGAAAATATGGACTTGGATATGGATATTTGGGGGGGCCCTTTTCAGCGTTTTGTGTCGATATCGAATACTGTAAGAAGGAAAAGGAAAAACACTACGTTGATCCCAGATGCTGGGAATGTTTCTGACTGACGTCTCATTTCGAGGCATGTTTTTTTTTTTTTTTTTGCAATGATGACACTATAAAATACAGAGTAAAAGAATTATTCATGTTTTATGAAAGAAAAAAAAAACATTTATTCAGAAAATACTGCCATGATGAGAGCTGTTTCTTTTATCTTGTTCTGGATGTTGTTTACAATGCCTTGTCCCGTCTTTGTTGTTATTTGTACTTTTTTAATTTTTTATACTATATTATTAGAGTTAATACAACGAGAGCGGTATCATACTCAACAATGTTCAATAAATATATGTTAACTAAACACGGCATTATTTACTAATGAGATATTTTACTCACTGCTGAAAATTTGCTTGTTTTATGGAAAATAATTTTTATAAAATAACTTTTCTCTCTGTTCATGCATCAACGTGTTTCAGCTGTATCATAGTGAACTCATCCCGATGGTGACTGCTGAACAGAAGCTCTTTTAACCTGATTCAAAACAGGCCAGTCGCTGAAAACAAATGGGTTTAAATGTTAAATAAAATGTATTTAAGTTTTTTACGTTATTTTAAATCTAATAATAATAGTTATATAATAATAATAATAATAAAGAAAAAAAAACACTTGACATATGTCTTATAAGTTATAACCAAGTACATGTTCATTCATAAACAACTCACATCAGTGTAATTTGCGGAATATACACCTTAGTTCGGACAATGACATCATTATTACAACCTTGGCCTAACTTAATTCAGAAATGCAATTCTGTTCCATTTACAGCAGATCATCAGCAGAGGGCAGTGCAGCCTTGTTAAACGTGTCCTTGAGCATGTCTCCTTGCTTCAGCCTCTACTTGGGATGCACTCACATGCCCTGCCATGAGTGTGTACCCCCCCCCCCCCCCCCTCCTCTCCCCCCATCTCCATCTGTTGACCTCAGCAACATAATCTCTGTCATATTCTTCATATCATCTGAGGAGGACTGTTCTTTCTATGCATCTTAATCAACTGGTAATTTTATGTTGTGGACCCACACGGGTGAGATTCTTACAAACCGTTCAGCCCATTTCCATTAGATGTTACAGTTAATGAGTCAGTAGCCTACACGAGTGGGCTATTAGGCTCGTGGGCGACAATTTGCTGCAGCCGTTTCGAACACGACTTGAATGAGGAGGACGCAGCATGTGTGATACAGTAAATGTAACCACATCCTCCAAGTGAAAACAGGAAAACGCATCAGAGGGGTGAAATCACTGACCTGATGATTTTGCAACAGATATGGGTGTGCATGACTGTGTGTGTGCATGCATGCACGTCTCTGCATACATGTTGGTATGTGTGTTTGCATTTGAAACTTAGAGATAAGAGTGTGACTGTGCATGGGGACTATGTGATGGTGTGTCCATGCATATTGTTAGAATGATAATACATTCTATTAGTGGTCGTCGAGGCAACACAGGTGCTGTAACCCTATTGTTATTGTCCTCATTGTATTCTAAGTCTCAACTGCTAATAATCAGGTTGCGAAATTCACCTCAATTGGCCTCAAATCGGTTGACAATTCTGCAACTTGACTTGATTTTTTGTGGGGGGCTTTTATGCCTTTATTGATAGGATAGTTGACTGACAGAGAGATGGGGGGATGACACGCAGCAAAGGTTGTTGGGATCGGGACTTGAACCTGCAACATGCTGTCAGGCATCAGAACCCATGTGGTATGCGCCTGGACCGGTAGGCCGGCGGGCCGCGGCTGCCCCTTGTGATTATATTAATAGTGCATATACCTACTGCCTCAATAGACACACACACCTTGTGTGACCTATTGATGGCTGACACATCACTCCAGTACATTCCAATAGACAGCAGCAGCCAGTGCAGTATCTACGATCCATGGTCGAGACAACTCTGTCCTAATACAAGAAAGTGCAGCAGAACACAACATGGCATCCATTGAGTTCAATGGACATGCAGCAGGTGGGGCCATCTGGTGAGGTTCCGTTGCAATGACTTTCAATCAGTTGTTCATTTTGTTTATTAAGACTAAACGACAACAAGACTAAGATCTTGAAAGTACTGTATAGATCCAAGATGGAAATGGCAAGACTAGTCATCTCCGGTTTACTTTCCATATCTGCGTGAAGTGGGGCGCATAGCCTTTTTAGGGGACCGGAAGCAATTTGGAGTCTGTTATTTCAATGGACGAGTGAACGTGAACACAGCTTCTGAACCATTCTTTAGCCCCATGTACACTGAACTAAATATTGGACCCAATCATTACAAGCCACACAATATTACCATAATATTAATACAAATCAGGAGAAAATCAAATTTATAATTGACCTTTCTCTGTTCCAACATGGTCTCGCAGGATCTAGCTAGCACCAGTAAACATTCGACATTTGCGAGATTTGGTGTCAGACGGCGCCCACTTAGGAGACCATTTGTAGTTTATGTACCATCTTGTGTAGCCTACCATCTTTTGACCAAATCAATTTTTTCACTGCTCCTAAAAATATTAAGCAATCTGCACCAAATTGGGCACATAGCCTATCTGAAGCCTGTTTTTTTGGATTTTTGTGTTCAGTTTTTAAATTGTGAACTGGAAATCTCTGTTGGAGCCGGTTGAAGATGGATGGATGGATGTAAGATGTTTCCACATTCTATGGTCAGGTTCAGTTCATTGTATAAAGTCAATATTGCTGCCTCATTTGCCTCGCTTGCAACAGTTTTGACTGTCTCAGTCTGGGCACGTGATGTCATTTCCTCATTTTGTAAGGTGTGTGGAAAATCATGGTCATTCTCAACAGTACGCAAAGAACGCGGACTTGGGTCCATGGGAAGAATGTTCTCCTCAAGTTAACTTGGGAAGAATGTTCTGTTGTTCCATGATGTTCATGAGACCGGAGAACACATCTTGAGGTCACATACTCTTAAGTGTTTCGGTGAAAACAGTGGAAAACATCAGAGAAAATGCCAGCACATTTTCAAGTAGGCTTCAACTTGATTTTACGTTTTGACTATATTACATTTGAGCCACAAGAAATCTTAAACTCCCCTCAAACTCACCTTCCACATTGACAAACTCAAACGACCTTAATGCAGTCAGCTAGTTCCTCTTGAAGGACTTGAAGTCCCCGCACCACCTTCCTCTTAATACCATTTCATGACACAATAGCAGTATTTTCTCCAGCCATTGCTGCCTGGTTGGTGCAAAACGAATGCTAGGATTTGGCTGTCCCACGATCACAGTGTCACATCCTGCAGTGTATCCTCGATAAAGTGAGTGGATCAAGTTCACATCCAAGCATTTGGACAGTACTTGGCTAGATGCAAACATTTCAATTGGGATAGTACTTGGACTACGACTGGTGATGTTTCACAAGTACCGACAAGGGGTTTCGCAATTTAAACTTGAAATCCATGTGGCAAATAATGCTTGTCAGCTTGTGGCATATTTAGTGTGGTTGTCCTAACACTATAGTACTTGTCCGACTTTATTATTTCTTTCCATCCATCCATCTTTCCCGATAAACACTATACTCCTTCCACAGTTTGGGTGGCACGCACTTGGGCCATATGTCAAATCGACCGGCTTCATCATTTTACTAAGAGATGTCATAGACAACATGAGATTGACACAGTATGTCCATATGGGTATTCCAAGATATGGGCTTAATATTGATGGCATCAGGGATCTCCATAAAAGAGACGTGGACGGAATGGTTAGCACCGCTCAAATAGGGACAAGGACTGACAGATTACAGAGATAACCATATATGGGCGTGATAATGACATGATACTGACCAATGACCATGATACTGACATGGCGTGCCGGTTGGTTATCTCGTATAGGGAGGGTGCCAGGATGGCCACAAACGCCATCAAAGGGGCCTGTGCAGGGATTTGTAGGTGAAGAGGAGTTTATAATAGCGTGTGTGTGTGTGTGTGTGCGTGCATGTGTGTGTGTGCATGTCTGCATTTGCCAATACACACATCCAATTTGGCCAAAGTGTGTTTACAACCTGCTCAAGCACATAATGTATGACAAGGCCAGAGCCTGTGAGTGAGGGCTATGTTTGCTGCAACGTCTAATAGTGGCCAAGGTGTCTTTCATGCACTCTGCGCTATTTATAGCCGTAACTGCTCCTTGCGTTGCATGTTGTGCTTGCTTGGGACATGAAGTGAGCTGCACTTATACACACTTCAGTTTCAAACTATTGACCTCCGCAGGTCAAACACTACAGTGTGATTTCATTAAGGACCATCCTCCTCGCATTGCTGGCACAAAGGGAGACCAGCCAAGTGGGGGGGTTGAGCTCTCGAGTGAGTGTTAAGTTGAATGAAAAAAAAAAGCCTGTAGCAGGATTTCTGGAAAGCATTTATCGAGCCGTATACATATATATATATAACCAGTTTCTCGCTGACATAAAGGGAAATCAGTATTCTTCCATCTCATGGGAAACTCGTGCTCTCAATATTGACCAACAACAGCGCTGTGTGGATCACCAGAATCAAGCACCACTTTGTGTGGTTCAGCAGCCATACGCCTTATACGCCACATCGCACCAGTCCTCCAAGACCTTCACTGGCTCTGGGTCAAACAAACACTCAGCATTAAAGACTCCTCACCATCTACAAGGCCCTCAAACTACCACGTACCACCCTCCCCCTCCCACTCCCTCAGGTCTGATGATGCCAACCTCCTGGAAATCTCCACAAGCGATTTTTCAAAATTATTATTATATAGCAGCAAAGCCAGACTGCGAGAGAGAGGCATTTCTCAAGCATTTTGGAAGCTGACATCCCTCCGTGCCACAGGCGCAACCTTTTTACTTCAAGATGATAAACCTGACAACCTGGGCAGAGGTAGCCAACAGCAAGCAGTGTTGCTGTATCTTCCACGGTGTGCACAGACCGGTGTGGGCACAGAGACAGAGAGAGAAAGACACATAGGGGAGGAAGAATAATCAGTGGGATAAAGTGCCTGGTCCCCTACCACTTTTCCCGCTGAATCGCTCACTTCACAATTCCCAGCATGCCGCTGGGCAGAAGGTTGAGTTAGTGTGTGGTGCAGGTCTGCCTGCCTCTGCTGCACAGATCCCCATATCCCTGCCGAGCCCTGGAGCCTCAATTACACAAATGTACTTGGATTCCATCTTTAACTCGATCTTAGGGTCATTTTTCAAATTGTGCGCACACCTGATTTATCCCCAGTATAGCTGTGCATGCACTTTCCTCACATCTTTGTGCAAATACCGAAGGAATCCAAGCACTCAGGAATGAACTTCATTCCTATAGCTTGTTGGAGGAAAGCCTAAAAGTCTAAATCTTATCGCAATGCCCACTGACTTGTGCCCGGTGCCACTTGTGACTTGACTGTCCTGTTAGTGGAGGCTATACGCTTGAGCTATAGACACTAGTGACTTGTAGCAAGATATGCTATGCACTTTATTTATTTATTGTCTCTGCCAAGCCGGACGGCCATAGGCCAGATGGCCGAATGTATTAATATGTATAGTATTTAATTCTCACAAACCGCTTTCACGCCTCTGTGGTGCAGGAGATGAATTGCCGTTTCATAAACACAAGGTTGTTGGCATTAGCCAAAATGCCTCAAATCATGAACAGTGTCCGATTGCTGTGAAACTGCATGAGCCCACTAGGCCAAGGAAGAAATGCCACCCTATATATTTCAAATCAGCCTCATGGTGGCGCTATAACCGGCGTTTTGCCATATAGGTCTTGGATTATTAAACCACGCCATATTTCCACCTGATAAGTTTTCCACCATGTTTTTTCTTTTTCTTTTTTTTTTACTTTGTTGTCCCGCAATACCTGGTCTGGCGGAGACCGGTGCGTTGTTCTTGTTTTTGTTCATGTACCGTGTTCATTACCATGTTCAACACCTGGTAATATTCTGTTAGTTTTGAAACACAGAAATCTAGAAAGGAGCTCAGTAGAGCACAATGCCTGCCTGGCTGCACACATGCCCTACCTCGTGCCTTTCCTCGTACATTGTCCTCATGTATGAAAAGGCACGGGCAATGGGGGAAGGGTTATAATAAAGGACTGTCATTATATCCTTACAGTGCAACCAGAGTAGACCAGGCTATAGCATGCACGTCTTTTGGACAGTGAACATTGAAAAGTAGTGTGACATGTTGTCATCATATGGACAAACATGGTTAGTACCTAGCATTATGGGTCCATTTGTACACTCTCCCAGAGTTAAATTAACACAGTGTAGATTGGGGTCCCAAATAATAAAAGATAAAAATCACACCCAATGTGAAGTGAGCGGTGGTCGTGCTTGCATAACGTCTTCAGACTAGGGTATAGGTCTAGGATGTAATTGGTGATGTAATACAGGCTACACACACACACATTGCTATGGCAAAACGCTGAGGAAAAAGTGGCTACAGACACACGCACAGCCACTCTATGGAGCGGTTTACCACCGCTCAAAAAAACATTGTTACAATTAATTGTACACTCTCAGAGTTACAGACCCATAAGGGTCCATTTGGACCCCTGGTTCAAGTGCACATTTTCTTCATTTCATTCCAGACAAATTTTCAACTCTGCAGTCAAATGAGGCGGGGTTGGGAGTATGATGGTCAGTATCATGGTCAGTATCATGTCAGTATCATGGTCAGTATCATGTCAGTATCATGGTCAGTATCATGTCAGTGTCATGGTCAGTATCATGTCAGTATCATGGTCAGTATCATGTCAGTGGCATGGTCAGTATCATGTCAGTATCATGTCAGTGTCATGGTCAGTATCATGTCAGTGTCATGGTCAGTATCATGTCAGTATCATGGCCAGTATCATGTCAGTATCATGGTCAGTATCAGAAGACTCACCTCTTCAGACTCCAACCTAGCCCCTAGCACTTACCGTAGCACTTGCCCTAGCCTCGACAACCGTGCAAAGGCTAAAATGTAATTAGATAGAATGTTATGTAGAAGACTGTTGCCAGGTCAATGTTACAGCTACCTGCGGTGCCTCGATGACCACCAGGTCATGTGTATAGTTTCAATGTACAAATACTGTTAGACTGATGATAGGTTCCTGGTTTACCTACGACCTTAGATTACTATTGCTATGCATTTGATGTATTACCTTGTCCTTGCTTATTGGTCAGTATCATGGTCAGTATCATATCACAGGGCAGTGACAGGCCCTGTCACAACGCTGTCACAGTGATATCAGGCTCTGGAATCAGGGATCAGTGATTCTGGACCACTTCTTGTCCAACTGACCCTTAACGCCAGTGTGAAGTCGATTTACTTGTCTAACAGGTCACCGTAATCATATGACATCATTTTGCCCAAATATGGCAGGGACGGCAGTATGGTGAATTTGAAATCGGGCGGCCCCGCATAAGGAGATTCCGAACGTTTCGCGCCGGTTCGGGAAAACCGCGCGTCGGGTCGGGTCGAGACCCGGCACTGCACTCCGTGCCGCGGCGGGGAACGCGCGTGCCGAATCTGAAGCCGGTGGGACGAACGGTTCTCGAGATACGCGGATTACAGACACACAGACAGACAGACAGACACGCAGAGACTTCTCGCATTTATAGATAGACTAGCGTCTAGTCGGCGACCTGGCCAACTCGGAACAATGTAAATAGGGAATGAATGCCCCGCCCTTTAGGACCCGTTTTGACCATCTGTCTGCCTGTGTCCATTTATGCCCATATATGGAGATATCTGTATCTGTCTGTCTGTCTGTCGGCGTCCATTTTATGTCCATATATGGAGATCACTGCAGTTATAGTTCTGGGTCCATTTTATGCCCAGATATGGAGATATCTGTCTATCTTCGTCCATTTTATGCCCATATATGGAGTATCTGTCTGTGCCTCCAACTGTGTTGCAGACACAGTGCCGGTTCCCCCTTTAATGCAAACCTCACACCTGTTGTCATAGGACCCGTTTTGAACATCTGTTTGCCTGTGTCCATTTATGCCCATATATGGAGATATCTGTATCTGTCTGTCTGCGTCCATTTTATGCCCATATATGGAGATCTTTGACCATCTGTTTGCCTCTGTCCATTTATGTCCATATATGGAGATATCTGTATCTGTCTGTCTGCAATCCATTTTATGCCCATATATGGGGGCATTCATTTTATGCCCATATATGGAGAACGCGCGTGCCCGTGGGACGAACGGTTCTCGAGATACGCGGATTACATACATACATACACACTCACAGAGATTTTTTGTTGACTCATGTGGCGTACGTGATGTCAGAGCCTTTTATGAAGTGATGTCACAATGAGTCAGAGCTTTCGCCGATTTCCTCCGGAACAGCCTGATGTCAACAATCAACCCCGCATAAGGAGATTCCGAACGTTTCGCGCCGGTTCGGGAAAACCGCGCGTCGGGTCGGGTCGGGTCGAGACCCGGCACTGCACTCCGTGCCACGGCGGGGAACGCGTGTGCCGAATCTGAAGCCGGTGGGACGAACGGTTCTCGAGCTACGCGGATTACAGACACACAGACAGACAGACAGACACGCAGAGACTTCTCGCATTTATAGATAGATGAAGTCAAAAAGTACCTGAAGGCCAGTCTGTGACATACTGTATGACATCAGTAGCCGTGTCAGAGGAGGCCAGTAAGTATGACATCAGTCATCTCCATATTTGGGCATATCGACGAACAGACACACAGGCAGTTTAAGGCTGTACATGTCACGACTTGCCCTTTGTGAGGTCACAAGGTGACGTTGTGGTTGTTGATGAATTTGGTCCTTATAAGATAGATCACAGCCAGTACAGCCGGCAGTGTGCAAACGAGTTCACGGAGAAGTCACTGAGAGCAACACTGACCCGAATCAAAGTGTAGTAATCTCTGACAGCTGCCCAACCTCTCGCTACAGTTAACATACTATTCAACTGGGTTTGACATGGCCTCAAAGAGAATACAGAAGGAGTTATTTGACTTGGGAATGGACCCACCAGCTCAGTGTACAGCTGGTCCAGTCGGCGAGAACCTATTTCACTGGCAGGCTACCATCGTCGGACCGACTGACAGCCCGTATCAAGGAGGGCTGTTCGTCCTCGATATCCACTTCCCCTCTGACTACCCTTTCAAACCACCAAAGGTGGAATTCATGACAAGAATCTATCACCCAAACATAAGCAGCAATGGCAGCATCTGCCTTGACATCTTAAAATCAAAGTGGTCACCTGCACTTACAGTGTCAAAAGTGTTGTTATCCATTTGCTCTTTGCTATGCGATCCAAACCCAGATGACCCTCTTGTCACAGACATTGCGCTCATCTATAAATCGGACAAACAGAAGTTCAATACATTAGCCAGAGAATGGACTCAAAAGTATGCTTGCGACACTGGTTCTTAGATACTGTACATAAGATAATTGTGTGGCGTTTCTCTACCCACACTGAAACTTACTTGATGATCCTAGACTTTTTTCCTTTTCCCTTTTTTTTCTATTGGTATAATAATTGTGTGGCGCTTTCTCTGCACCACACTGAAACCTGTTTTATCCTAGACCTTTTTTTTGGGGAATTTGTATTATATTTGCAAAACATATTGGATTTTCCATACTTTTTCCCCCATAGAGATTCCTTCGAGATTTTGGCCTATATTGTATGGTATCAGCTGTTAGCACCACTCAAAAATATTGAACCAATGAAAAGTAATAAAGAGGACTTCTGACAAAACCAGCTAACTCTTGGATTCTCAAACTGTCTGCCAACCGTTTAGCCATCTTTTTTGTCAGCTTGCAATACTGGTCTACAGATCGTCAGCCACCATGCCACCACAGTATGCCAAAATCTAATTATTTTTGAGCGGTCCTATACATGGCTGTGCGTGTGTCTGTAGCCTTTTTCCTCAGCGTTTTGCCATAGCAAAATGTGTGTACGTAGCATCATGTTTGTCTAGTGATGTCATATGTCTGTAGCCTTTTTGCTCAGCGTTTTGCTATAGCAAAATGTGTGTGTGTAGCATAGCCTGTACATCCTAGCCTTTTGAAGACGTTATGCAAGCACGACCACCGCTCACTTCACATTGGGTGTGATTTTTTACCATATATTTATATATATATGTTTTTTAGTAAAACAAGTTTGAATGTATTAGATTTCATGTTACTTTCTCCTCAGCGTTCTCGTGACGTCACCATCTCAGCAAGGCTAGTCCACAAGTCACAAGCTGGTATAAAAGGACTGCCATTTCTTGTTTTTTCTGTGTGTTGATTAAAAAAAGATATTGAACCAATGAAATGTATTAAAAGCGCTTTGGCCAAAACCTCCTAACTCAACTTGAGCTGAATGTCGTTTTATTCATATATAAAACTATACATAATCAACTTTTTATTACTTTTCATTAAAAAAGATTTTAAAGAAGAAAAAAAAGATGTTGATTTGACAGCCAATCAAGATGGCAGACATGCCAGCGGTAGAACCTTAGCGGTGGAGACCAGCATTAAGTAAAGGATGTTGTTCTCAACGTCTCGGGTCACATCCTAAAGGGCCATTTATAGTTACGTATGGTTGATTTTGTGTACGTTTGGGGGTGAGACAGTACGTACGGTAATTGCGTTGACATTAGTACCGTACGGTCTCTGTGTTACAGGGTTCAATAAAGCCTATATGTACATACTATATCCACTAGATGGCACCCAAATGCATCTTCCCAATGAGCAAATGCTACATGCTACATACATAGCGCCTACATTGTTGACAGAGAGGTTTATAGACACCCTTGGAGGATACACTCGGATTGAACGACACTAACCATCGGCGCTAGTCACTGTGCTGTCTGGGTATAATATAAAAAGGACTGGAGAATGGATGAGCGTGGACACATGCCGTGAGGGACAGCGTGCATGCCGTTGCGACCGCCTAGAGCGCAATCTCAAGGGGGGCGCCGCCGACAGTTAATGAGCCACGGTAGCCACCCAAACCGACCCAAAACCGACTAAAAACACCCCAATACCCGCAAAAATCGCATGCACGGGATTGGAGAGAGACGCATTCGAGAGAGCTCAGCTGGTAGAGAGCGCTGATTAGGCTGACATGCGGGTCTGCGTCCTGGCCTGTTGACTGTTCAGCGTGTACTTGTGATTTTTTTTGTTTGTTTTTTTTACTTCCTCCTACGAAATGGATACAAGAAAAAAAGACGAAACATTTCTAATTCATGTGTACGTACGTTTTTATCGGTTTTAGTCCGTCAGGTTGAGTGTTGTCCGTAAGGTTACGGAGAGAGACAATTACGTCCGGAGCTACGGAGAGACCGGATTAAATTACTCTCCCCCTCCGTTTCTTGTGTATTCCTGCGGTCCTTAAGTATTACTATGCATGGTACTTAAGTGTCAAGCAGCAAGTTATGGAAAAGTCAAGTTTGAAGCCCTCCAAAGCTGCTGCAGTGTCATATCTTCAGTGTCTGTGCTAGTCCAGGAGGACAAGATGCTCTGCCTGGGCCCCGGGGAAGATGACGCTTCTCTCCAGGGACACATGTGTGTTGTGGTTTGTGGACCAGATGTCCACTTCCTGTCCAAGACGACCGCCTGGAGCCTTAAATTAAACCTGTCACACAATTCACACTAGAAAATATAGTCCCTGAAGAAACAGCGTGGGTTCGAGTAGCACGCTATACAATATGATGATTGAGTATTTGATACAATGGAGAAACACTGTAAATATGGACATACTCACAAAGTCACGTAGCCTATAGGAACTGCTAGCACCGCTCAAAAAGGTTTAGATGCTCCCCATGTGGATTTGGTTAGCAGAAATTACCAGATTGCACACCTACGTTGCACCGCTGATCCGAGTCCGACTGATATGGACATATATGGAGATATATGTGCCTATACATGGGCATGCCCCCTTTTGTGTCCATATATGGAGCTGTGTGGTTTGTTTGCGACATGACCGTGAAATCAGAGGTCTGCTTGCTGGTCGGTCCTCCCTTAAGCCAATTTAAATTTTAATATAGGATATTGAAGGGGAGAAAAATATTTTGAATATGTTTGAAACAACAACAACACAAATCTGTTATGAGAGTCCCTGGCACACAAAGTATTGTCAGATTGGGGTCCACAAACATTTTCCATGTCCCTGACACAGTTTTAAGAAACACAGGTTTAAGAAACATTAGGAGTCAAGCCCAAATAAGCAACTGCACCTTAGCTTAATACAAGCCCAAAATTGCTTATTAAATGCTTGTAATTGTATATTGGGCTACCAACCTCCCTACTCCCCTATGTGGCCAGGAAGGCAAGAATAAGGTGAATCTTAAAACTGGCCTAGTAGTCCAGTACCTGGCTTAAAGTCCTGCTCGCAATTTGGTGTTAGGGGAGTTTCTCACCTGAACTGAGTCAGTGGGTCCCTAGACATGAAAAATCACAGAGGTGCTCGTTCGCCATAGTGCCACGAATGGCGCAATGGCCAAATCAAATATGGCTGCCATCGGCTATGATGAAAATCCAACTTTTCTGTTTCTGGGTGTATATGCACATGTAATACCTCTATATGGACTAATTGGGGTGTGGGGAATTCATTTCTGGCATTGTTTTGACCATTTTGGGTGATTTGGACCTCGAAAAGGTCATGTTCAAGGTCATTTTGCTATTCCGAAGACAGTGGCCATAACTTGGCCATTGTTAGGAGTAAAAACAGGTGCAATAGGTCTAAATCAACTAATTCTGACATGTATAATTCATTTCTGACATTGTTTTGACCATTAAGGATCATCTTGTCTTTGAAATATCAATGTCAATGCCATTTTTCAAAAACGATTTTGTTCATTACTTGCACTTTTATAGTATTTTTTCATAAGTTTGTTTTGTTTATAGCAAAATACATACTAGTGAGAAATACAACAAGTAAACATCCCCATTTAACTTTAAAGGGGGGGTTTAAATGGGTGTTTAAATGAGCAAATAAGACAGACCATTTACGAATAAAAGTGACAAATAAAATCACACAACAAAAATCACACAACAAAAGCACACACAAAATTAAATAACAATTTCTCTCAAAGTGCACCAGTATTGTGATTGTGTGCATCCAAGTTAGTATGATGTGTTTTTACAAGATGGATTTGCCATTGTTCCATGGCAAAATATGATGCACCGAACTCCATCAGCAAGTCAGCCATATCGTCGAGTATCGAAGTGTTCCTTGCATCCATCCATGTTCCATTGGTTAGTCTTTCCTCAGGTTCCTTGGCTATTGCAAGCAGGTGGCAAGACATGCACCCACTAGAAAGGTGCCTTGTTGGTCTCAGCAGTTGTACTTCTCTGCTACCAATGCTGTGTCTTGTTCTGTCAAGGTCTTTGCCTCTCCAAAGTTTGTTAGATATTGTAGCCAAGCCATAACTGCATGTTTAGTCCCCACCTGGCCCATACAGTCGTCTCCAGTCTCCAAGGCATATGTGCCTTGATCACGGTCTTGGCTAGAGTGCTCCAAGATGAGAGACTGCTTGATGCTGTGGAAGCGTGTGCCGCTGCACCCCTAGTGCCATACTGCTACCAGATCTACTTCATCCGCAGTGCTTGGAAGTATGCGGTGTAGTATAGCATTAATGCAAAGGAGGAGACTATGACAACTCTCTGGGGTCCACTCATAATCCTGCCGTCCCATTATTCCGTCCAATAGATTAGGGTTATGGATAGGTTTAGTTATAATGGGGCCAGTTGACTCCACCAGCTTGGTGTCATCCCCCTCAATCTAGTTCAATCTTTGGGATCTCTTCACCACCAGCCCCTTATCATCAGAGCTAACAGAGTCGACAGACACACCCATCCCTCAGCAACTTTACAAATTCTGGGTGTCTGAGGGGAACACCAGCTGTGTGTTCGGAATATGGTGTCCAATCAAGCCTGTGGCAATGCTACCCACATTGTTGGGCGACAGTGGCTCAGTAGGTAGAACGGCTGCCTTGGAATCTGAAGGTTCCAGGGTCGGTTCCCGGCTCCTCCTGGTTATGTGTGGAAGGTTCCTTGAGCAAGACACTGAACCCCTAACTGCTCCTGATGAGCACCTTGCATGGTTTCATGGTGTGAATGTATGTGTGAATGTGTGTGTTAATGGGTGAATGTGAAATACATAGTAAAGCGCTTTGGAGAAAAGCGATACTGTAAATGCAGTCCATTTACCATTGTCAGCTCTGTTGTCTCTGGTGATGATGACATAGGCGGCTGGTGGAGAAGAGATCCCAGACAATTTGAATAGGATTGAGGAGGCTGACACCTGGTGCATGTACTGACTCCATTATTACTACTGTAAGCCTATCCCTAACCTTCACTAACCTAATGGTCGGAAAAATGGGATGCCGGAACTATGAGCGGACCCCAGAGAGTTGTTGTCTCCATCGCATAACTGCTATACTACACCCCATATTGCCAAGCTGGGGATGAAGGAGATCTGGCAGCAATATGGCACTGGTGAGAATCGGCACATGCTTCCACTGCATCAAGCAGTCTCTCATCTTGGAGCACCAATAGCAAAGACCGTCTGACCGAGTACAATATCTAACAAACTTTGGAGAGGCAAAGACCTCGACAGAACAAGACACAGCATTGGTAGCAGAGAAGTACACCTGCTGAGACCAACAAGGCACCTTTCTAGTGCATTTCTTGCCACCTGCTTGCAACAGCCAAGGAACCTGAGGAGAGACTAGAACCAATGGAACATGGAACAGGGCATGTCCTGTTGTCCGTGCATTAAAAATGAGGACTAGTGGCTCTTGGTTTCACTTTTTCTGTGGCGCTCCTAGCAGCTTTGTGCTGTATGCAGACTATGGACTGCCCATACTATGGAGTGGAGGGAGCAAGGGGGGTCATTAGCTGTCCTTTTGTTATTAATTCTATTTCAATGTATGACATTTTTATCCAGACAAGTGACTTTTGTGCCCGGACAAGTTAATGGGAAATATACTTGTCCAAAGGACAAGTGCCTCAAAAAGGCAATGTCAAGCTCTGATGGATGGAAGGATGGCTGCCTTGCTGATGGAGTTCTGTGCATCATATTTTGCCATGTAACAATGACAAATCCATCCTGTAAAAACACATCACATTAACTTACAATCACATTATGGTGCACTGAAATTGTTATTTAATTTTGTGTGTGATTTTGTTTTTCTCATTTTCTCATTTAAACACCCATTTACCCCCCCCCCCCCCCCCCCCCCCCCATTTAAAGTTAAATGGGGATGTTTACTTGTTGTATTTCTCACTAGTATGTATTTTGTTATAAACAAAACAAACTTATAAAAAAATACTATAAAAGTGCAAGTAATGAACAAAATCGTTTTTGAAAAATGGCATTGACATTGATATTTCAAAGACAAGATGATCCTTAATGGTCAAAACAATGTCAGAAATGAATTATACATGTCAGAATTAGTTGATTTAGACCTATTGCACCTGTTTTTACTCCTAACAATGGCCAAGTTATGGCCACGGTCTTTGGAATAGCAAAATGACCTTGACCATGACCTTTTCGAGGTCCAAATCACCCTAAATGGTAAAAACAATATCAGAAATGAATTCCCCACACCCCAATTAGTCCAAATAGAGGTATTATATGTGCACATACACCCAGAAACAGAAAAGTTGGATTTTCATCATATCCGATGGCAGCCATATTTGATTTGGCCATTGCGCCATTCGTGGCACTATGGCGAACGAGCACCTCGGTGATTTTTCATGTCTAGGGACCCACTGACTCAGTTCAGGTGAGAAACTCCCCTAACACCAAATTGCGAGCAGGACTTTAAGCCAGGTACTGGAGTATAGGGGTCCAGGCGCATGCCACACGGGATCTGATGCCTACCGGCCCGCCGTGGGTTCGAGTCCCGATCCCAACTACCTTTGTTGCTTGTCATTCTCCCTCTCTCTCTCCCTGTTTCCTGTCCATCTCCACTGTGTACTATCAATAAAGGCAGAAAAGCCAAAAAATAAAAATAAAAGAATATAAAATGGCCAATGGGAGAAAGGGAAAACCATGGCCATAAACAAACCTGATACATCCATGGATGTATCAGGTTTGTTTATGGCCATGGTTTTGAGTCATAGTGTCATGTCTAATATATATGGATGTCATCCATATATATTAGACATGACACTATGACTCAGACATAACCATAAACTAATCTGATACACCCATATATGGACATGACACTATGACTCAGACATAACCATAAACTAATCCCATACACCCATATATGGACATGACACTATGACTCAGACATAACCATAAACTAATCCCATACACCCATATATGGACATGACACTATGACTCAGACATAACCATAAACTAATCCGATACACCCATATACCTGTATGGAGATCCTGTTGTCCAGAGCCACAGGCTTAGGTATTAGGTGTGAGGTAGCAGCCAGGATATCTAGTATACTGATCCTGATAATGAAGACACCTCTGCTTGCTCTCTAAATGTTTTTCAAGGCTTCCTAAGTAAATTCACCTCCAAAATAAATCATGTCTGGGAGAGTCAGGCTCGCAAATGAGTGTCTCAACCAAGTGCTGAACACACTGAGACCAAGACAATTATCTACTCGTGTCCTGAGAAATTGGCTTGCGGAACTCAATTGTAGGTTGGGGCCTGAATTTAAAACCTGAATATGGTGCATCCTGCATTTCTGCTTTCCCCCTCTGCTTCTCTCATTTGTATTTCAGAGCGGTGATCACCTCTCCTACATCTGGCCTTGTCTTGTCTTGTACGTCTGTTTTTATGTCCGTTCTCATCCCACATTGGCCAAGCTTAATGAAATTAACTCACAAATAGCACCGCTCACTTCGCACTGAGTGTGATTTTTCATTTATTGTATTATTATTTTGTATGCATGGCTGCTCTGCAGACTATTTCTACATTGTAGTATTGATACATTTACTTAAGTAAAACGTTTGAGTACTTTTTCCACCACTGCAGATCGACAAGCTCTCAGTGCATGGCGTCATCATTATGATGACGTGGTATCAACCTCTGCTCCTCTGACTTAATTATTAAATATTGTGTAGAGTCAGACGCTGCTGCTGCTGCTCTGCTGCTGCTGCTGCTCTGCTGCTGCTGTGGGAACGTGGACGCTGGGTCACATGGCCGTCCTCTTGAGTAGCATCTCTCAGAGGGTGGGAGACCAGTGTTGCCATGTGCGCTTATTATAAGCGTTTTGTTTTTCTGTGAAGCTTGTAAATATTGGTGGTTGTGGGTTGCCGTTTTTTGTTGGAGCTTTTTGTAAAAACGTATAGTTGCTTTCATGTGAAGGACATAGTGGCTTCATTTGGGCTTGTTTTCGTGGACCTGGTTGCTTAGTTATTCCTCTCGCAAAATCTGGCAACAAAATACTGGCGGGAGACCTGCAGGCAGAGACAAGGACCACACACACACACACACACACACACACACACACACACACACACACACACACACACACACACACACACACACACACACACACACACAAACACAGACACACACACAAACACACAGATGGGGACTCGCATTGCTTGTCGCACACAAAAATAGAGGCACGCAGACAAGGCACATGTCAGTTGACAGGACACACGGGCACACTTGACAGGCACGTGGAGGCATAGGACTGCGTGCCCACACATAGGCATGAGCACGCACACACAGGAGGACACGCACAGATGCAAACCACTGCAGAAGGACAAATGTAGAATGTGTGCAGAATCTGCAGATGCAAATAGATAGATATAGATATAGCCTAAATGTGCACACATTCAAAGGGATACAACAATACAGTACTAGAATAGATAAAACACCTTTACGTTTAAAGATGTGTCCATGCAAACACACACAGCAGTTGTAGGCACAGTACACACACCTTGTATACTTATATACACACACACACACACACACACACACACACACACACACACACACACACACACACACACACACACACACACACACACACATATATATATATGCCTATACACACAGATACACAGGCTCTTTCATATAGGTAAATGCACAATAACTGATGGGCATGTTCGATAGACAAAAGATGTGTAGCTATATTACCTGCACACTGGCATAACCCAGGTCCAGATACAGGCACACATGAAAATAGAAAATGGCCTACAGTACACGCACACACATACGTAATTACGCACAGGCATACACAAAAGCAAATGTACGTACACACATTGACGCACACAGAGAGCTTTCTCAAGCGTGTCATGATGTGGCACATCAATTTGACCAACAAGACCACTTGTAAAACCCCTCCCCCACAAGAATTACTAGTCTCTCTCCTCCTGTATCAACTCACCACCAACCCCCTTCCCCGCAGCCGCTGCTAGGCTTGTGCTCTGTCTACTCTCCCTCTATATGGAAGCATGTGCCTGCCACTGTCACCAGATTAGCAAACAGGGCTTAAAGCCCTTCCCACAAAGACACTGTGTACAGAAATATAGCCTCTGTTAATACTGTTTCCTCTCTCTATCTGTGTGTGTGCTAACCTACAACAACAACAAAACTCTGCCGGCCTGGCCCAAATCACAAACGTTTGCTCCTACTACTCCTGTAGAAAACAGGCCTACAGTGTGTCAAATAGCACTGGGAAATACTCCTTCCTTGGAGCTTGCTATCTATTCTGCTGTCCTTTAAAGGTATCTCTGACAGGGTGTAGTGGTGGTGGGCTTGGCTTGGGGGGGGGGGGGGGGGGGGGGGGGGTTGTTGCCATATGGGAGAGCACATTGATTACCAGAATGTTTAGAGAGACTGTACGTACGGTATTATCTGTACAGCGGTACTTTTGGTTCCACTATACACTCTGAGTAATCACTGAGGATGTTACTGTTTCTATGGTATTTAAAAGCCAATACATTTCGATGACTACAACCTACCTGAAGCAAAGCATACCTGTGTGTGTGTGTGCGTGCGTGCGTGCGTGCGTGCGCATATGTACAGTATCTATGTACTGTATGAATGTATGTGTGTATCAGAGGTCGCACTGGGATTATAAACTGCAAAGTACAGAGGTAAACATTTATACAATAATGCTAAAAGGATAACACAAAAAGCCCTGAGGGCCTGTTTCCATTGTGGTCCTATGTATTCAATTCATCAAGACATATAAAGACATACAGTACTAGAAAAGAACAAGACATTCTCATCATTACTAGGAGCAGTAAAAGTATATTTACAGAAGAACAGTGGGGGGGGGGGGGTCATTTCTTTTGGCAAGCTAACAGACTAGGTCCAGTTGCAAATTGCAGACGGTGCTTAATGGTGGTTTTGAAGGAGGCTTTATCAAATTATGACCTTCATCTGCTTGGGCCAGTACATGCAGTACATGCAGTGAATCACTCCCTTGATACGATGACCATCAAATAAATTATCAGATAGACTGATGTCTGTGCACAACGATACGAGACGAATGTTCTATTCCTATCCATTCTGTTCTTGTCCTTGTCTCATATCTTCTGGTCACGTCATTTGTCCAGAACTGACATAGGATGAGTGCTCCATGCTAGTGTCCTCAGTGCATTCCTACTGACCAACGAGGAGACCCCAAAAAAGTATTCTTTTGGACTTTCTCGATTACTTTTGTTGCCATTTTATCTGCTGAAAATGACAACATACCGTACATCATTTTGCATGTATTAATGACAAGCAGGTGCATAAATGCAGCCTAGCATTACATTTAGGATTGAACTATTAGAACATAAATGAGTAATAGGCCTATATGCATTTTATATAACAGGTTCATACATTAATAAGCTACATTACCATTTGCGCATTGAGCACATACCACATGCATAACAATCTGGCAAGCCATCGTCAAAGAAAGGGGAAGCGATCATGACTCTGTCTCGAGAGAATGCATGCATAATGGTTTCTCATAATCAATTGTGTTTGAACACATTTTTTTTTCCTAAATTTTTATCCCACGATTTGGTAATTACATGTCATTACAGAGTGTGAGAATTGCATTTTGATTTACGAGAGCGCAAGGGTTTAATGAAAATAAAACAGTTCAGCATAGGTTTTACACTACAGAAGAAATGGCGAGCAGCATTCAGTGGACAGACGGAGAAATGCACTTTGACATTGTTAAAATCAGTCTGAACAGACAGATCAGATCTGTGTCACTTGCTAATGCAGTGTGAACAGTCGGGCCAAAAGATCGGATTTGAGAAATAAATCAGATTTAGGCT